>NW_008683093.1:48547-104076 GCF_000695815.1 Acanthisitta chloris
CCCCTCCCCCAGCCTCATTGCTCTGCTCTGGACCTGCTCCAGCACCTCAATGTCCCTCCTGAACTAAGAGGCCCAGAACTGTACACTAATCTAAGGATTCATTAAATTCTTTGGAGTTTTTTTCTCTTTTCTCTGCCTTTATTTTCTCTCCCCCACCATTCTTTGTCTGGGTACAACACAGATTTTTCTCCCCCATACTCTACACTGAACTCTATTGTGGAAGTTGGGAACTCGTGGAAGTGTGCTGTGGCTTGTTAGCCAGCACCTTCTAGAATTGATGTGCTGTGGCTTGTGATCCAGCACCTTTGAGAAGTTTGTTGTGGGAGTTGGGAACTTATTGAAGTGTACTGTACAAAATTACAGGCTTTTTAGCCTCCACTCTTGTAGTGGCTCATTCAAAAACCACAAATTATTCAACAAGGGGCTTGTTCAGGGGCTTGTTCAACAAGGACAAATTCAACACCTTTTCAATCTAAATAATGGGCTAGTTGCTGGAGTTATGGCCACTATACAATAAAGCACAAGGGTTCCCTGACATGTGGTCTGGTCTTTGTTCAACCTAATGAGAATTTACAACGAACATCGTGCCCCCTACCAATGGATCATGACAAAGCCAAAGTATGCTGTAAGAGAGAAATTTCTGTAGTGTGTCTATGGATGATGGTGAATTTTCAATATCAAAGATGAACCAGTAGTTCAGGCCTTACAATCCTCCCTGCTGCTCCAAAATCTGTGTCTGTAAGTGCCTGGTTGTGTTACATTCTCTCTTGTCAGTCTCCTATTTTCTTGACAGCTGCTGTGATTTGCTTTCATTGGGAGTATGTTAGAATTTAACCAGTAATTTGGTGTCATCTGAGGATTCTGCAATAGGAAAAAGATCTTTCCTATTATACTGCACTAAGATAATGGGAAAATGTGCCCTGGAAGATGCCCAGGTTCTAACCCACAAATGATAGCATTCTCTGTTGCTTCCATAGTGTAAGGTAGCTTTCTGTATTGTCAGGTGTACATGCTCTCTTTGGAATTTTTTTTAGTTTTTGCGTTTCTTCCCTCCTTCCTTATATTTTATGTTTGATACATCAGGAATCAAGCACCTTCATACCCTCTTTTTGTTAGAGAAATGTGCTAGACCAGAAGACTAAAAACAGTTCTGACACACAGACCTGTAACTTGTGGTACTACACTTTGCTCTGTTCAGCAAATGCAGGAGGTAGTTGGTGTTAAGTGGCTTCTTTCTCTAGTAAGTGCACTTTTGATGGTATGGAAAGAGTTACAGCTCATCTTACCACCCTAACATCATGCTTGCATTCTCTGAAGTGCAGAGGTAAACATAAAAGGTCCAGGCTGACAGTTTGATACACTGGTGGCTCAGCTGGTGTTGAATTGGATAGCCTTTATCTGACTTGGCTTCACAGAAGAGCCCATAATTTGGTGATCATAATATGGAAAATAAACCACAATGACAATTAAAACAAACCAAAAGACTCAGCCCCACAAAGACATCCTGAGATATTTACATATATTGCAAAGACCTAGAAAACTCTGAAACCTTTCTCAAACCTTTGTTTTATGGTTCATAGTGAAATATAAATCTATGGACCTGTGGATTGGCTTATTGAAGATTCTACAAAACCGTGTGAAAAATATAAACGTGTGAATGGCTCAGTTATTTGGCATCGGAGATTAATAGTGGGGAAGTAATTAGTTCTGATCATAAACTAGAAAAGAAAGCATAAACACTGTCATTTTAATCACCAGTTCTATTATTTTGAATTCCATAAATGATGTCAAACTGAGAAAGTTGCCCAATATGACAAAATACAAGTTTGGGCATGTTATCATACACCTGAGATATACTGCTCCTGTTTAATGTTTTACAAGGCATCTTTATTATCCTCTCACACAACATCAGAACAAATCTGCATCTGTTAAGGTGAATTTTATTTGTCATTTCTGAGTCTAACTATTCCCTTGTTCTTTTCTTATATTGAAAAAACGATTCATTACAGAACTCATGGCAAATACTTGTTAAGATTTATTTTATTTTATATTGCCATTGCAACATTTGTTTTTTAGCTCTTGTTGTAAAACCTCAAATATTCTTTAGCTTGGAACTTTGGAACTCTACCAATAAAAGGACAAAATGAAATACGAGCTACAAAGGAATAAGGTCTATATTAGCTTATGTTTTCTGAAAAATCACACAATGGCAAATATTCAAAACACCACAGAATTTCCAGGCCATATAATTCAGTTGTAATAATTTGGAAGTGATAGGCAGAGAAACTGACTGATCCATATGTATGCTGGAATATACAGTAGCCTTTGAAAGAAAGAATGTATACAGAAATGAACATTCTGATTGTAAGCAGACAATTGTATGTTAATATTCAGCCTAGAGAAGAGATGACTGAGAGGGGATCTTATCAATGTCTATATGTATCTGTAGGGAGGGTGACAAGAAGATGGAGACAGGCTCTTCTTAGTGGTGCCAGCCAATAGGGCAAGAGGCAATGGTCAGAAACTGATGCACAGGAAGGTCTACCTGAATACAAAGAAGAATTTCTTTACTATGTGAGTGATTGTGCACTGGAACAAATTGCCCAGAGAGGTTGTGGAGTCTCCTTGACTGGAGATATTAAAAAATTGTCTGGATGCAATCCTGTGCCATGTGTTCTAGGATGACCCTGCTTAAGCAAGGAGGTTGGAGCAGATGACCCACTGTGGACCCTTCCAACCTGACTCATTCTGTGATTAATGCATACTCATGAACATTTCAAAATTTAAGTATTTTTGATTTTTGGAACTAATTGCTTAAACTGTAATATACAGTAGACATAGAAATTATCTAATATGGCCCAGAAAATTATTGATAATGATATGGATATGCATATACTCTGGTGTGTGCTAGTGTGTTTTTCAGATAAAAAGAAAGAAGTTTAGAAGTATAAATTCCTTTTATGTCACAGAACCAATTAGGTTGGAAAAGACCTCTCAGATCATCAAGTCCAACCTATGACCTGGACATGCTCCAGCACCTTAATGTCCTTCTTGTAGTGAGGGGCCCAGAACTGGACACGGTACTTGAATAGTCAATATAGAGAGGTTGGCATCTGCAAATATCCAGATAAAATAATGTGCTTCTGAAGAGAGATAGGTAGATTGAAGCTGCCACAATTAGAAATGACTATTAAGACTATATGTTGCTTCTGAAGAGAGATAGCTAGATTGAAGATGCCAAAATTAGAAATGACTATTAAGACTATATGATTCTTGTTTTATAATACAGACTTAATAATGTATTTTTTGTCAGAAGGTACACAGAGGTGGTTTCTGATTTTATTTTTACTTAAGTTTTTGGCATTTACATTTCACACCTAGGACTGCTGGAAGTAATCCATTTTGTGGACTGTAGTGTTGACTTTACTGTTGCAATGAGCAAGCCAGATAATAAAGTACTTGACTAATTATGCTGCAGATTATCACGGGCAGAAAACGGAAACTGCTTCCCAAAATCAAGCTCTAAGGAAAACATGAAGTGTAGAATTTTCATAATTTCTTGTCACTAATGTGTGTGTTCTTTGTTTTGCTAGTCCACAATAATCAGAAAGCTGTCCATGAGAATCAGAACACTCACACAGAACTTAAACACTGCCACAGTGCCTCAAACACTGAAGTGAGACAAAACAAAGCACTAAACGAAGAAAGAAAAACTATCATTCTCCCAGAAACTGCAGAACATCTTAAGTATTAGAGCCAGGAGGAATTGAAATTCTGATGCCTCATTCTTATTTAGCTAGAACTTAATGAGAACAGAAAATAGCACATTAACCCATTCTTGGGACAAACTGTGCAACACAAATAGCAACTGGTACAAACTGATTTGTCTTTGTTGTTGTCTTCTTATAACACCACCATCCTCTGTAGTTACCCAAGTGCAAAGTCATACAAACTATTAATTTTCAAATCATTGAGTGCTCAATCAAATCAGTGCCAGTGAGTCCAGTTAACTGAAACTGCAGTTTCTATTTCACTAAAAATAGGCAAATAATGAGATACAGTATGCTGAGCCATTTGATTTCGGTCAACAGTAATGGATAGTTCATAGTTAAGTAAAGGCCTGACTAACTCTTGGCTACCTTTTGATTTCAGCATTGATTTTTCTACAGAGGTTATGTGCATGTCACATATTTCTGGAAGCTTTGGTTTAATTAGATGTTTTTGTATTTGAGTACAAAGAAACTCTGAATGACACTATTTATGCTAATTCAGAAGTGTGGGCTGTAGTGAATGTTTAAAAATAGACTACATGACTATGTATCACAAGATTGGAGTTTCAAGGTTGTTTCAATACACAATAAGATTTTTTTCTGCTTAAACACCAGTGTAAGAGAGGTCATGCTGATCAGGTGAAGACATGTCTCTGAAGTATCCCAGATGATTAGATCTACCCAGGGCTACTTCCTCACCTCTAAAGGTTTCTAATATCTTTGTGATATTAGAAAAAAAGATTAAATATTCATCTCTAATTCTTTGACTCTTCTGAAACATAGGAAATCTCATTTTACAAAATTGCTTTATTTCTGAAAAGTGAAGATTGCTAAGAAGTATTAGTCAAGATTTAGTATTCAACTTCTTGAAAAATGCATCCTTAAAAAATTATTTTCAGAGAAGTTTAGCACAGCACTAGGATAGTGATATGATGTTGACTGGCCTAGGAAGGAGGAATATACTGGTAAAAATAAAATATCAGGTATACCTCAAGAATTTCTTGATTCACTCATTTGTCAAAAGCAGCAAACTTGTGGGGCTCCTAATTTAAAATACGTTAAAAGCATTTCTTGTTTTAAAAAAGATAGAGGTCATCTTACTTTTTCCCTCCCTTATTGATCCACGTGCGATACATATCCAGCAATGAGATGCACCACATCAATGGGCAGATTTTTCAAGAAAGCTCTTAATTTCACAATCAAATTTAAATAAGATTAAATGTGATAAACTAGGTAAAATGTCTGAAAGAATAGAAGTAAGACGAAGACCAGAAACAGCATGAGATATTCCAAAGAGTTATAGAGTTTACTGTAATACAGATTACATATTTATCAAGTAGAGGTTGATTCTCAGAAACTGATGAGCTGGTTGACATAGGTTTCAGTCAATAAAGTATGCAAAGAAGTGTAAAAGAATTTAAATCACTCTCCCTTGTGTAATGGTAACAACTAGTTAGCTTTATTTAGTGCTTAAGTGCCTGGGTAGTGATGCCCTTGGGTGGGAAGTCACATTCAGAAGGATTATGGATTTGGTTGATGAAGATAATTGTGCTGATCTGAATTCTTTAACTCCATGAGACATTTAGTTTGAAAACAAAAGAAAAAACTTTATTATCTTAAATTGAAATGTTTATTTAAAAGTGGGAAGGACAGTTCTTATTGGCTACATTTGTGTTATTGATCTAAAAGCACTTTCCTGCTCTTGCCTCGTGTATATAACTTGGTTTTATCCAGGTGAATCCTGCACCCCATTGCACACCACAGGCCCCTGCCCTATGCCTCTGTCAGTGGAAATGACAATGTACAGGATGAAAAAAGTGGTATTTTTGAAAATCAGACCCCTCTACTGATATTGACGTTATATGTCCAAAGCATTTTAACAATTCTTTTATTAAAGTTCAGAGACAGACCTTTTATCAGGCATGTGAGGACTCTTACCATCTTTGGGTAAGGTACCTCTTTGCATGCATCAAATATTCTATTTTAAGAAGAATCGCCTTGCCATTTTCATGACTTTCCTGTGAGCCACAGAACTGGAGTATTTGAGCTAAGCTTACCTACTTTAAGAATCCACCTCTTTTCAGTTCTTGTATGCTTTGTCTTCTCTTTTAAAGTGATGGTCAATTAATTGGAAATTATGCACAGCTGGAGATTTTTAGTGACTCCCTAATAAATCACTTAACTTGTTTTTTCAAATTTTAGCTTTACATCCGAATTCAAAATAGTGCATTTGATTAGGTCTTTTTTCTTTTTCGTCAGGACTAGGTTTTGGCCCTCAAATTTGTAATTTCCTTCCAGCTAAGCTTCAAGTGCACTCTTTACCTGAAAAATAAATACAACTGTCTGCACTTTTGCAGACACATTAATTCTACGTATGTGAATTCTTAGAGAAGCACTCAGAGTCTCATGGACAAAGTATTTGTTAAAAGGCAAAACTAATTTGTGGGGATCTTGGCAAAGGATTACACTCATGGGAAATCAAACCTCTTGAACAGCATGATCAGTTGTTGTCTGATGGCAATGGGAGTCTCCACTGTAATGACCACTGCAGTGGCATCTTCAGCTGGGCTGGATGAAATTCCAGCTGCTCCATGATTCTAGGTGACCACTCCAGCATAGGAATAACCCACAGCTATCTATACCTTAACTACATACCAAACATCTCTCAAATATCACCACATATGTACAAAATGCTGTTCTGCATGTCCACTTCTGCATCTGCATGCAGTTCTCGATTGACCCTTTACAAATGTTTGTTCTGTGTACAGTTTGATCAGTTCTGCAGCAGGAACTACCTTGGGGTTTTTGGGATACTTCACATGGGATATTAATCAGCACATTTAAGGACAACATTTGGACAATGCACAGCAGGACCTGCTTGGGGGAATTGGTAGAACTCTCTGAAATTCTCAGTTGAAGAACTTCTGTAAAATCAGGTAGCTGCTTGATGGTGAAGGTGGCTAGTGGTATGCAGTCAACTTGTAAAAACTAAGTCCTTTTTCTCCAACCACTTATCTCACATATGCAGATGGATGGCTGGGGAGTTCCTGAACCACCTGGGAATTGATATCAATGCCCTGATGTCCAGCCACATCACAGTTATAACTAAAGGGCAGACTGTAATTTCAGCTTGTAACTCCCTAATAACTAAGATTTATAGCATTGGCCACGTGATAGGTTGATGAAAATGCTTTGGCATATGTAAGGTTAAAAAAATAAATATACTAATCCAAGAGAAATATGACTGAAGTAAGAATAGAGCATGATTTTGTTGAGGGGGTTTATTCTGTAGAAGAGTAGGATTTTCTTATCACTGGCAAGCAGGGTTGGTATATATATGTTAGTGCAGAAAATCTCAAAACATGCATGCAGATTTGAACAGTACTTCCAGTTCTCTCTATCTTGTATTATAAAAGCACACTCCCAGAAAATCTGTTGTGTAGGCTAACATTTGTCTTCACCCCTGTCATGATGGATTTTTTGTTGTTGTTATTGTTCATGCTTTTTGGCATCTGAGCACAAAATACGGAGTACATGATGTGTTGCAAAAGACAGTCTTTGGGAGGATGGAAATGGACAACTAAGCATTTCTTAGCACTAAAAGTAAGAAAGTTTTTTCTTACTTTCGACTGTCTGTTCTACTGAGATTTACTTTTGCTGACAAACCTTTACATTAATTTCCTCTGTACTAGATAAAAGAACAAGTCTACAGGAGCAGTGTATTATTGTATTTATTTATAACATTATTATGCATGCAGTATAGTGAGCACTTAACAAGTACTTGTCTGAGATCTAATAAAACTGAACCCTGTTATATTGGTTCAGTCCAGTTTGCTGATTTTTTTTTCCTTCTTAATTTGCTTTGTTTCTGGCTTTATTTATTTACTTGCCGTGCATCCTTGTATGCTTAGAGATTTGTATGGATAAAATAAAAACCTGCTTTGCTGTCATTGGTTTATTTTCATTCAGTGTTGATGAGAACTGTGGAAAATCTAGCAAGAAGGCATTGGTTTTTAAGCATACAGTGCCTCTTTCTCTTAGCCACCACCAGCTATGCAAATTAAAAAAAAAATACAACACAAACCACAAAACCTCAAATGATTTTCTACTCTCTCACAGCATTAAGCAATTTGTTTCCTGGGGCAATGGCACTTCCACTCCCTGTGGACTGCCCTTTTACACAACCTTCATGCTTAGTTGTGTGCAATCTTTATCTTCTACCTCCAATTCCTCTCCTTTCCTGTTTTCTTAGCTATAAATTCCATCACACAGAATATTTTTGCCTTGCTGTCTTCAGACCATTTGAACATGATGTCTGCTTTCTGAATGTAACAAAAATTATCAAATATTTTTCTTTCTTTTTCACAATAATTTTATAAACATTTTAGGGATGTATCTTCAGTTTATAGCTCTCTGCAGCTGTGTGTTTCCCCTGGGCCCATTCACCTCATGGCATCTCTGTAATTCCATTCTCTTAATTATAATTTTAGCATGCAAAAACAATGGGAGATAAAGTCTCCTCAGATGTTAGACAAAACCTGCCACAGATCTTACTAAAATTTCCTGCCAATAATGATTTTGCTGATAAGCCTTATAATTACTAAGACAATATGCTGTTTCATAACATGTGTAGAAAATTGGAACAACCTGATTAAGATAGTGACAGTATTACAATGCTGCTTGCATTCATCATGGGGGCTGGACAAGCCACGTAAGTGATTGATGAGTAAGTCCATTATCAGGAGACTTCATGTTTTTATCAAGGGCAAAATTATGTCACTCAAAGGGGATTGCTTTCACTGTAGAATTCCACACACTTTCATGGGGATGAATCCCACGTATCAGAGCAACTCAGTTGCAATTTCCTTATTTGTGAAATGAAGGAAATACTTATCACTTCACCAGAGTTTTGTTTGTTATTCTAGAGAAGCACAAGGCTCATAGCTCAGCTTATCCTTTTATGTCCACCTCAGAGCACCCAAATGGTTTAAACATGATTCAGCCTACTCATTTCTACATTAAGTACCAAATGTCTTGGAGAATGATTGCATTGCAGAAGGCAGAGGACTGCCAGCGTGGTTGTTTTTCTAACTGATCCCTATGGAAACCAAATGTTGTGATTTGAAATTTTGACCAGTCTAAGAAATAAATTTACTTTAAAAAGCAAAAGTATTCTTATTAATGAAGTGCAGGCATGCAACATGATATGAAAGGCAATGGGTATAAGTTAATATGTAGTGAATATGAAGAGATACTTCTTCAATAAGTGAGGCATTCCACAGCCTAAAATGTCTTGCACCAAAGGACTTCTGTGATGAAAAAAGAGCAGAATTAGCTGCTCTCAAACAGATTGAGGCAATTCAATGCTTTCAGAGCATACAAGTGAGAGAGCTTTTCATTATTTCCTAGCAAGGTTAGGAACATAAGTGAACACTTGTAAAAGACACTTGCCAGACAGAAGGATAGAACCTTTTTGGTACAAGTCTAGGGCAGACCAATATTGTTGTGCAATGATAATTACATCCCAGGTTACCTTCAACTGTGGTTGGGTGACCAATGTCCAGGGCTTGAGCCACTTGCGTTTCAAAGATCAGCTCTTTTCAGAATGGCAGTGCAACTCACCCAGTTTTACCAGAAACATAGTTGCTGAGCTGAGACAGACTAGAGAGACAATGCCAGGCAAGATAAGCAGAGTGAAAACATAGAAACAGAAGTATTGAGATGGTAATAGCAACCCAGGGATCTAGAATAGAAACAGGAACACAATAAAATGCATAAAAAGCTAAGTAAAAAAAAAGAGCAGGAAGATGGGAGAGCTCAACTTGGCAATATCAAGAGTTAGGATATTCCAAGAAGTGATGGAAGCTAACTCTTCCCCAGATAACTTATGAGACCCAAGTTAGCACTAGGCTAGAATAGGGAGAATATTAATGCTTAGCCCAGTATCTTTCATGTCCTGTTTCTGAGCTGTATCTATCAGACAATAAATACTTTCTGAGTGCTCATGAGAATGTGCATCTTGTTCTCAGAGTCTCTTTGTGCACAGAAAAATATGCCTGGAAAAAACTGTGGTTCAGTAAGGGAAGGTTGGACCAGGAGACCACTTCAGAATGAGTGGGATCACTCTCCAGAGGTTAAGTTTCAGGCAGGTAATATAGGAGTTAGGTACCTCTGATCTTTAGAGCAGCCTTAGCACTGCTGTGAAGAGAGAAATCAATCAATGCAACCAGCCAGTCAGTGTGGGATCTTTTGTTCTTTGATATCCACATCTTCTAGTCTGGTCAAAGTGCTTAAAAAATTGCCTTACTACAGTTCATATCCTTTTGAGAGAGATTTTTACTCTCTTGCCTGCTCAGGGAAACATTGCTTTATTACTTGTTAGATCACATTGTCAATTTATTTTCTTCTCAGCGGTTGTGGATAGATTTATACTTTTAGGTTATTTTTGTTTTGCAAAGGAAAGATGAGATTCTTATTTTTCTGTGTAGCACCAGAAAGACAGGACTAAACAAGCAGATACACAGTACTTGTGCTTTTATGCAATCCTGTTAGTACCTTCCTAATTAACTTGCCATGGATCTGAAGGGTTTTAAGCCTCTGTTTGCTTAAAACAGCACAAAATCTGGATTTATTCAATCTCACTTTAGTCTTCAAACTGAGATATTTGTGTTCAGAGTGTAGCTACTTAAGGCCTCCTCTATACTTGTTGGAGAGAAATAGGCTCTCCACAGGATGATTCAGATCTTATCTCATTTGAATTTCTCTCTTGAGGTGTCATTCTGTTAAGTACAGAAATAGCTTATGCCATTTTTGTGCCTAGGTTAGGCACCTCAGGAAGGTGCCAGAAGCTAAGTGGAATGAATCTAAATTAAATTTTCTGACAAAGAGTTTAAGTTAAAAGCTAAAAAAAAAAAAAAGTCCTTCCAATGATGCACATTATATCTGAAAGCTGCTAACTTACTCAGAAGGAGAATAAACATTAGACTTCCTTTCAAGTTTGCTCCCTAATTTCCAGGAGCATATGGTGTGTTAACTCACCTAGCTGCAATTGCATTCAACACTAACTTCTGTGCCTGTGTTGCCCTGTCAACCAACAGATTGGTGCTTCGTTGCTTGAGAGTTACATGCTGATGTGCTATCAGTGCTCAGATGACATTGTGTATAATTTTGCTCACCTCTTCTGCTATGAGTTACAAAGTTTTGCAGGGCCTTGGTTTTGATTCTCCTCCCCTAAGGCCTGAACAGCTGACACTCTCAGCCATTTGGTGAGCATAAAAAATGCAATCAGAACCCAAAGTGCCTGAAATAATGGTATATTTCATCTGACTTACGTGTTTTTACAAATATTATTACAACATTTCCTTACAGTGCTACAGTTAAAGCCAAAGTGTCAGAATGCAACACACCTCCAGACAGCAGTGACTTGTAAAACAAAGTGAAAGAAAATAAAAAGTGGAATGAAAGTCCTTCCAACTACAGCTTCTGTATGTGTCTAAAGATCTTTGGTCTAGAAATTATATAATTCTTCATCAAAATTGGGGCAGAAATTCTACTTTGTTCAGATCTAGGACACAGAGCTCACCCTGTGCAGTAGCCACAAGAACTGGATGAATTATTGATGAGTAAAACCAGGATATTAATTCACAGAGGAGTAGGGTATTTTTGTTTTTAACTTCTTCTCATGGTGGTGATAAAATTTCCTATATTATTTGGTATGAGCAGCATTAAATATATGCATCCCATGCTTTCAAATCTCAAGCTTTAATGTTTTCTAGCCTCTATTTCAGCTTTAAATACTGGCAGTGAAATCAAGATACATGAATTATTAAGAGCAAAGATTTTGCTAAAATGACACAGCATTCAGTCCATCTGTCTCACATTTGTAAGTCCTTCTATTCACACATTTTCCAAACTTACAAAAGCAATTTACACAGAGACTTAAAATAAACTTTTATATTTCCCTTCATGTATGTTTCAGTTTTGTTATTTTAATTGTAGAGTCTTGTTTAGTGAGAAAAAAACCAACACAAAAACACAGAGAGAGTTAAGCATTTTGCAGATTGTTTCTCTAGACCATGAGAGATCAAGGTCCTCTGTCTATAAGAGCAGATACTCATATTGCCCAGTTAGCTGGAAAACACCTTAGTTACCAGACTGTAAAAGACTGCCTCTTTTTTTTTTTTAATCTTCATCCTTTCTCCTAGATTTGCAGTAGAAAATGAAAAAAAGAATCATAAGGCAAGGGGGAAAAAACCCAAACAAAAGTCTAGTAAGATATCATTGTCCCTAAGATAGTAAAGTTCTGGAGTTTGTTGCAGTGCTGCTTACTCACAATATTTGGTTATCCTTAAATGAAAATTCAGAAACAATTATTAAGTATGTGTGTTGTAACCCATACTTTGTTGTACTAAGCTTTTGTCTAAAATTAGGCTTACCTAGTATTGAAAGAGAATCTGCTATCACTCTCTAGAGCTGTTAAAGCAAATGAAATCCAGATAGGCTAGTTTGCTAAATAGACTTGGATTTCTTTGCCACCGAGAATGTTTCAGTCAAAACAATGAGACAAATGCTATTTTCAATAAGCAATAAAAGAATATCATGGAATCACAGAATCAAAAAATATTCAAACCAGAAGGGACCTCTTGTAATTTCATCCAACATCCTGCTCAAAACAGGACAAATTCAGTCCAGGCTGTGTAGGACTGTTTCCACAAGGCTCTAATACCTCCAGGGTTCGACATTCACTGCACTCATCTCTGGGCAAGTGGATTTGACATTGCCTCCACTCCTCTCTGGGCAATTTACTCCAAGGTTTGAACATTCACATGGTAAAAAATATTACCAATATCCAATCAGAATTTCCCATGTTTGAAGGAGTTATACAAGTGAACATCCTTCCTCAGAATCACAGAATCAGGTTGGAAGGGACCACAATGGGTCATCTGGTCCAACCTACTTAGTCCAGCAGGGTCATCCTAGAGCACATGGCACAGGATTGCATCCAGATGGTATCTCCAGTGGGACACAATCCACAACTTTTCTGGGCAGTCTGTTCCAGTGTGTGGTGACTCAAAGAGTAATGAAGTTCTTCCTCATATTTGGGTGAAACTTCCTGTGCATAAGTTTCTGCCCATTGCGACTTGTTGTATTGGTTTCCACCATTGAGAAGAGCCTGGCTCCATCGTCGTGGCACCTCCTCTTTAGATACTTAGAGGCATTAATGAGGTCCCTCTCAGTTGTCTCTTCTTGAGACTGAACAGCTCCCTCAGCCTTTCCTGCTGGGCCTGCTCCAGGAGCTCCATATCCCTCCTGTACTGAGGACACGATACAAAAGTCTGTACAATCTTGAAAGTTCAGTGCTAAGAAAACTATGATGGACTGTGTCAAAGACCTTCCTAATGTCAAAGTGCAATATCCACTGCATTCAGCAACAATCACCTTGTTACAGAAAGCAGTTAGGTTAACCAGGTATGAGTTACCCTTGGTACATGCATGCTAGCTGCTTCCAGTTACCTTATTGTCTATCATGTGTTTAGAAATAACTTCTAATAGGATTTGCACCATAACATTCTCAGGATGGAATGACACCTTTTCCTGGGTCCTCATTCTAGAAGATGGATGTGATGTTTGCCTTTTTCTGGTCATCAGAATATTTTCTCTATTTCCATTAACTTTTGAAAATTATAAGGTTGACCCTTCAGCAACATAAGGCAGCTCATCTGCTACCCTTGGATACATCCCATTTGGACATACAGGCTTGTCTGTGTTAAATTGCCTAATATTTGAAAACTAGAAATGAGAAGTCTATGCTGGAACCAGCTCTGAAGAAATTTCAAGGCAAAAAGAACTTAAATATAAATACAGGCATTTGTTTTAAATCTAAGCATAGCAGATTTTGCTTATCAGCTATAAAGCTGTTCTAAACATTAGTTTGTTTGAATAGTCTATAGCTGATCTATTCTTTCCACAGATGTCTTTCAGTCCTCTCAAGTAGAAAGGGAAGTTCTATCTAAATGGGAATTTCCTACCTGTCAAAATTTTGAGGATGAGAGAAAATATATTTTCCAGTTAAGCTTTAAACCATTCCCAAGCCTTTATACAGCTCTAGCTTTTATACCATGCCATGCTACTATTCCATTCCTTCTTCTATAATTTTTTTCTCGTGACATTCCCAAGTATATCAGCTGCTCAGCACATTTTTTAGGCTTTGTGGTGCATTGATTTGAAAACTTGGGGTTTAAATCTTTTCCTTTCACATGTCTGTAAGCAATTCATATAAATCTCCACATGCTTTCACTAGGTCTTAGATTAATCAAACATATTTTCTAAACTTTTGTATGCAAACCAAATAAACAATAAGCTCTACAATAAAATCCAATTTGAAGCAATAATAGGATGTATTGGAATAATGTTTATACTGCATCAACAGGCATCTAAAATGAGAGCCATCCTTTTAACTCATGTCATTGTTATCAAAAACATTCCAAGCAAGTGACCTAATTCTATTATTCCAGTTTTGTGACCAAATTTGGTTTATTCAGTCAGGGGAAACTAAAGCGGTTTGTAATGCTAATTTATTTTGCACAAACCACTTTAATTAAAAGTGGCACAATCATTGGAAAGTAAAGAGCTATTAGACTGCATGCAATGAAAGGTAGGGTAAAACATATTCTGCTCTGTAATCAACTGTTGGTAAAGGACATAAATTTTGGCTTTGAGTTATTAAGTAAAAGTTTGGAATTAAGTGTAAAGGAAGAGAGAAACAGTTTACTCACAGTTGATTGCATTGTTTTCTATGAGAACATAGCTGTGAATCATTACCTAGGTTCCAGTTGACGGAAAAACAAGGATTAGTGGTATGTAGACACATGTTTGTATTTCACATGATTAAATTCCCACATTTTCTGTACCCCAGTAAATATGCTGTCTGCCCTTAGCAGGGGACAGCCCTTCTCTGTGTTAACCTGGCAGTGCAGAGGCTGTCACACAGAAGGAAGTACTTTTAAACATTATAATTCAGCCCAGTCACACGGAAGGAAGTACTTTTAAACATTATAATTTGCAGTTGCATTTCATACATTTCATCATCTTATGAGCAATCCTCAGATTCCTATTTCACAATTCATTCTAGGTTCTTTTTTGAGACTAAAAGGGACAGGTCTGACAGCAGAGTGGAGGTAAGATGCTGAGATTGGTTTATATGAATATCTGAATTAATACATCCTGAGCTGATTCTGAGTTTTTTCTGCACCGGTACATGAAGGGAAATGAAGACAAATTATTAGGTGTGGTCAGACCATACCTAATATGGTATGGACTCTTTATCTATTTTTGGCCTGTTTACATTAAGCCTTAATAAATAATTTACTGACATAGTTAAAATTGAATTTAAAGAATCTCAATAACTCTTGATTTCCTATGTCTCTTAGAAGTAACCTTTTGGTCTTCTTTTCAGAGATTCTACTTAGAATCATTGGGGAATATTTAGCTGCAAGACAAATGTTACACAGCTCACCTGAAACATTGAGATGCAGGTTTTATTAGATTTCTGTAACTTCTTTCTGTATTCACATACAGAATTTTTGCCAGAGAAAACCAGGACTCACCACAAAATAAAGGATTTGTCTACATTTCTTATTTCGACTTCCCAGAATCATTTAGGTTGGCAAAGACCTCTTGAGGTCATTTAGTATAATTCCCAGCTCAGGCAGGATCAGCTGTAGCAGAATGTCCAGTTGGATTTTTAATAACTCCACAGATGGAGACCTCCACAACCTGTCTGGACAACCTGTTCCAGTGTTTAAACAGCATGATTTTTGCAAAAAGTGTTTTCCATGTTCAGATGGAGTTTATGTTTAATTTTTCTCACTGCCTCTTGTTCTGTCAGTGGTTATAAATGAGAAGAAACTGGTTTCCTCATCTTCATTCACTCCCAAGCAGGTGTTCATGCACATTGATAAGATCCCACCTGAGCCTTCTCTTTTCTAGGCTGAGAAATTCCTGATTTCTCTGCTCTTCATGTGAGAGATGCAGAAGTTTCATCATTTTGTGGTTCTACTCCAGTAAATCCATATCTTTCTTGGGCTGGGGAACCCAGAGCTGGACACAACACTTAGGGTTCTGCCTCATTGGTTCTGAGCAGAGAGGGAGGATCACCTCCCTCAACAAGCTGGCAGGTCCAGGATGGTGCTGGTCTTTCTTGATGCAAGGGTTACTGATTGCTCTTGTTTAATTTGCTGTCCATCAGGACCTTAAGGTCATTCTCTGCAGATCTGCTTTCCAGCTGTTCAGCACCTCGAATTTACTGTTACTTATTCTTCTCCAGGTGCATGACTTAACATTTTCTCATGTTGAACTTCCTGAAATTCTTCGTGGCTTAGTTCTCCAGCCTAATGAGGTCCATCTGAATAACAGCAGACTCACTGGTGCATCAGTCATCATTCATAGTTTTATACCACCTGGGAATTTGCTGAGGGTGTTCTCTGTACCAGGTTATAGGTAATTTATGAAGATGCTGAACAGTACTGGCCCTAGTGTTGACTCTTTAGGTACACCAAGAAGGTCAGGAGAAGGAGGAACTCCATAGCAGAACAGATATTCTCTGCAGCCCATGGGGGAGTCCATGATGGAACAGATGACTGCTCCTCAGGACACTGCCACCCTTGGAGAAACCATTCTGGAGAAGATTTCCTTACAGGACTGCTGCTTGTGGAAGAACATACAGTGGAACAGATGGGTATTCCTGAAGGACTACAGCCTGTGGAGCAACCATACCAGATCATGGAAAAGTGTGAGAAAGAAGGAGATGCAGAGAGAAACTTCTATATACTGACTAGCACCACCCCAGCCACCTTTTAGCCTATGCTGCCTAGAGATGAGGATTGAAGGGGAAATTGTAGCTGCTGTAGTGGTAATTTGTGACTAAGGAATGGTCTGTCATGGAGGGCAAGAAGGACCAACTACAAGAAGGGGTTAAACTGGCTGTAAGTAGGAATTCCAGAGACAGAACAGTCTCCTTGCAAGGAGGTAAAGTTTTTCTTGCTGATGAAGTCAGAAACAGCTTCAGCATTAAATTATAGGCCAATTCTGTCTCCTTATCTTCCCTGCCTGTCTTTCCTAGAAAATGTGTCCTTCTATCCCAGCACTCCAGTCATGTAAGCTAACCCACTATGAACCCGTGATCACAATGCTGTCCTAGCCCTGTAACTGCAGACTTGTAGCACCTCCTGTTTGTTTCCCCATGCAGTGTGCATTAGTGTAGAGGCATTTCAGAGAAGCATTGAGGTGTGCCAATTCCCTAGTAGTGGCTTGAGAGCTTTCCCCTTGTCATTATTGTGCAGGCAGCTCCTTGTTTACATGCCTACACTAAAGAGATTCCACTTCAGCTCTGTTGCATTGATTGCTATGCAGCTTCTGTTTCCATCACCTTTGCCCAACCAGTTCCTGGCTTCCTTAGTTGGTCATTGATGAGCAACTGCCTCTGTCATCACTTCTAGTTCAGAGCTCTGTCTATGAGAATGATCAGCCTGTTGGTAAAGATACCTTGTGATCAAGACCCAGTGCCCTATGTAGAGTGTCCACATCATACAGTTAAATGGAGCCCATCTCTTCCAAGAACCTGTGGACCCTCAAAGAGATTTCCATGGTTGTAGAAGCCAAAACAATGCTGCAGACATCAGCAATGGAAACAGTTGCTAACTTGCAGGATCCATTATGTCCTCCTTAGACCCTTCTTCTTCACTAGCAGGAAGAAGGAAGCTCTCTGAACCCCTCATATCCTTGACTACTGCCCAAAAGCACTGTTTTCACACTTGATACTTCCCAGGGTACTGTTGATGGTATCAGGTGTGCCTGGAAGAGCAGAAAGTCTTAATTGTCTGAAAGTTCAGTGAGCCTTGATAGCCTCTCCACAACCTCCTGAATGTGTGCCCCTGACAAGCAGCAGGCCTCCCTAGGTGAAGAATCAGGTCAGCAGATGGAAGTCTGCCATGACCACTCACTGCTTCCTTGTGATGGCTCACACTAAGCCACCACAGATGCTCCATTGACAATGCTCCCAGGTCCTCATCAGCTGTGGGGGCAGTGAACCTATTCTGTAACTGCGAGTCACAAAGTGGGGCAGGAGGTGACTTCCTCCTGGTTTCCAGCTATCTTTCAGTTTTCACCCTTCATCATGATGGGAATTTTCATTTTCTGACTTCAAAGTCTCATGCTCTTTCCACCCACCACAGCTGAAGGTTCAGGCTCTAGAAGGAAGAGTTCTTCTCAGAGAAGATCCCATCAATCTTTCTCATCCCCTTTGATGCTGTACAGACTCCTGAACCCTTCATAGAATAATTCCTACAGATCTTTCACTTGGCAACACAGCTCCACACCTTCTGTATGCCAGATCACATGCCTTCAGCAAGAAGCCTCAGGCACTCCTGCAGCCTGAGGCTTGCAGAGCTGCAGGCTCTTTCTGAAGCTCCATCTGGCTGCATGAGTTAAATGGCAAAGGGACAGTGCCTCCACCAGCAGCTGTGGACTGTGGCCTGTGACCACTCTTTTATGAATGTGTATGCTGGAAAGAACAAGCTTGCTAGCCTTTTCTTGGTGCCCTGCTGCACAAACTGCCATATCCATTGACTATCTCTGAGAGCTGTACTCTGGACCCTGCTGTTGTATAGACATCTCCCTAGAGTGGGCTAAAAGGGTTCTTAATTAAGGGTCAGCTAGAACAAAGATTCCATGCATCCTATGATTGAGGACAGCTGTCAGGAGCTGTGAGAGCTACCCTTACCTTAGCATTGCTACATGAAAAACAGCAAAAAGGTGTTAATGTTAAGTAGACCAAAAGTATCCTGGGCTTTCCTAACAGAGCATGGTCTGTAGTTTAAAAGAAGGCATTTGTTAAGGTAACCTCCCTCAGGTAGTTGGGTGTGCTGCAACATTTTCTCTTAGTAAGAGTGTATGTAGAATGATAAATACAAGATGATACATATATAAGTTCTTTTAGATGGAGAGATAACAAACCATGAGATGATACACAGTTGAAAATGATTCATTGCAATCATGAACTGATCAGAAAAAATATTAGTTCAGTCTGAAAATCAGTAATTTTATATATATTTCTAGGTCCCCAAACTGTCATTAATGACTGTATATTATAGTTAAAGAATAATTTCATAGTATAGTTCCATAATATGTTAAGAGGTTGGAATAGACCCTAGAGATCATCTAGTCCCAGTCCACCCTGCCCTGGGCAGGGACACCTCCCACTAGACCATATTGTTCAAGGCTTTATCCAACCTGGCTTTGAACACCACCAGGGTTGGGGCAGCCACAACCTCCCTGGGCAACCTGCTGCAGTGTCTTCACACCCTCACATTAAAAAACTACCTTATCTGGACTTGCTTCAAGAGTTCCCTGTCCTTCTTGTACTGGGGACACCAGGAATTGTATTGAGTTGAAGAGTGAATGAAGAGTGCCTTGCTATTGACAACTGTGATATCATTATATTTGCTTTTTATACAGCTAGTATGATATTGAAGTGTTGCATGTCTTCAGATCTTACATGATGATTGCTGTATGGACACACACAAAACAATTCCCCATTTCTTCCTTGTCATGAGAATTTATGTCATTGTAATATGTTATGATAGTTTGGAAATCCTGGCTGTAATTAGGCATGTGCCTGTGAAAAGAAAACTGATGACAGTAGAGAACATGAGTTAAAAAGACTTTCCAAATACACATTAAATAAAATTTTAAGTTTGATCTGAACTTTCAGAGAATTCCACTGAAGATCAAACATTGGTTTCAGTATAACTGAAGGAAAACAATCTATGGAGAGATCATTTCTAACTGACTTAAGTAAAAAGAGCAGTCTTCTTTAAATGTTTTATTTGTATTCATTGTTAGACTAAACCATGTTCCTACCCTCTCTCTTTTATGCTTCTTTGTTTTTTACCTTGTTCTTTTCTTTCTAAGCTGCATGGGTTTGATACGTATAAAGAAATTGTATATTTACAGCAAAAGAGTGCTATTTCAGTCATGTTTGGTGAGATGTAATTTCAAAATGCCTGTATTTCTCTGCCATTTCTCTTATTAGCATGCCCCTTACAAAGTAACAAAACGTTTCCATATGTGGTTTTGTATTCAACAATTTTCGTTCTACAGTATTGCTAGTCTTTAAATGGAAAATTAACAGCAGTCATGCTCTCAGGGAGGCGAATGTATTTGTGATACAAGATCTCATTGGATTTTATTTTTATCTTACTAAACAGAATTTTAAATTACAAAATAAATGCATGCTTAGGGCATCCGAGTGTCATTCATATTCACATTTTTCAAGCGTACTCAGAGTAAGTAGGTGCACTTATTTAAAGAATAGTACTTTGTATGGGGCACGTTGGATTTGCCAAAATCCATGTGTTGCATCTGTACCCTGTAAAACAAGTACAGGCAAACTGATTAATGTGGATGGATAACCTATCTTGAAAGCTCAATCTATGTTGTTTCAATATGAATAAGAAAATTAGCAGTGGATACAATGACACTAGTACTTAAAATATATATATCGTGGAAAATAATCTTTTTATAGTTTGCTGCAATTCTACCTGGAATGCAATGATGTTTCAAAACAAACAAGCATGACTTCCATTGTGTAGTCAGCAACAGCTTGTATTCAGCTGCAAGTGTTCTGAATTGTGCAGTAATTCTGTGGTTGAATAATTTCAGTTATAGAATGTCAAACAAGATTCAAATATTGCTTCAATGATGTTTTTAGATGTTAAATAACATTGAAATGAGAAAAGAAAGAGGAAAAGAATGACTTGCTGGTTAATGATTTCAAGCAGATGTGCTGTTTCAGAGCAATACTTTCATTTATTATCAAAGTAGAACATTCTGTGCATCCATTGTGTTAATCATGGATATGTTTTGTATCATACTTATGAAGCCTAAGTTAATATGTCACTGATCATAATCAAAGCCCAGTTGAATTCACTGCAAAATTCTGAACAGATTCACTGCTTCATGAAACATGCCTGTAATATGTAGGACTGTCCCTCATGTTTTTGAACAAAATAACACCTAACTGAATAAAATCTAAATATTTCCTTATCTGTTGCTCATTAGTAGCTGACAGTAAAAGCTGTGTCACTGTTTTGGTAAAATTATCTATAATCCTCAGAATATGCTTTAAAAATCAGTCATGCACTTCTCCCATGGATTTTTTTTCTGCCAGTTTCAATTCTCTGTCTATAAGAGACTTCAGACTTTGTTCTTAAACATTTCCAAGGCCAAGAAATTTATTGGTTTGTTTGCTTGTTTCTTCTTAAAAAAACCCCTACACCATCATAACCAACTTCAATCTTTGTTTTTTCAAAAACAAAATAGGATGAAATTTTGTTAGCTGTTTTACAGCAGAGCCATTATTGAGAACAGGTTATTGTACTGCTTCCAGCTGAGCCAGAAATGCCCAGTCTTGTTCTACCTAGTGAAAATAAAATAATGTATAAAGGTTTCCCCAATGTACTGCACAAGTGTGCCTAACCTGTACGGACACTATCACATCCTCAGGACACTTCCTAATGATTCCCTCTGCAGCCAGACTGGAAATCTAAGCTTCTTTAATATTCCAGTTTCATTATTCTCATTTTCTATAATTTAACAACTTCTCGTATTATACTTAATGGAAAAGTCATGCAATATTGAGCAGTAACTGCTGTTAATTTCCTGCTGTATATCATTTGCATTTTTTTTGTTGCTAGTGGAGAGTAATTAACATGCTCTAATTATCATACTGATTGTCTTCTTTAGCTTATGAGAATATAGTCATCTCAACCCTCGTTGATCATACAACAGCACATTTTATTGCCTTCAATAATAGCATCCAGGGATATACCAGGCTTAGTTTTTTACTGAAAAATGGTGTGATCCAGCAGTAACAGGTTCCCTAAGCATTTCAATTTGAAACATAGCAATGTAAGTTTTTATAGTGCCTATCAAAAAACATAGAGCCCTGATTCTGTGGTAGTACAATGCTGTCATTCTAATGAACAGAAAGGTGGTTGTATTACCATTATCACACCAAAAAAAAATGTTTTCTTCTGTTCCATTCAGATTGTCTTTTACAATTCTGTCTGTGAACAGTTATGACAGAAAATACATTCAGCTTGGAATATGCTTGAAGTCAATGTTGAGTGGTTTTCTTCTTGCAAGGGACAGTTATGAAACACATTCAGCTTGGAATATGCTTGCAGTCAATTTTGAGTGGTTTTCTTCTTGCAAGGGACATTTATCTGTAGGAAAAATGATTTCCTTAATCTAAAAGTTGTATCTAATCAAAGCACTTAGTCAGTTTTAGGTTTGTCTACAACTACCTTATAAATACTACTGCAAATAGGAACATGTAAGTGAAATCAAATCATATGTTCACATTCAGCTTGGAATATGCTTGCAGTCAATTTTGAGTGGTTTTCTTCTTGCAAGGGACATTTATCTGTAGGAAAAATGATTTCCTTAATCTAAAAGTTGTATCTAATCAAAGCACTTAGTCAGTTTTAGGTTTGTCTACAACTACCTTATAAATACTACTGCAAATAGGAACATGTAAGTGAAATCAAATCATATGTTGGAATGCAGTATTGAAGAAGACTGAGGCTTTTGGGTTTTGAAAAGAGAGGAAACTTCAAGTACAATGAGTTACAACTGTACATGCAAATAAATCACATTGTTTTCACAAGATCAAGTCAAACAGTTGGTGAAATTAAAATGGGAGATTTTCTATGAGTCTATTTTGAATTTTTTAAAGTATTACCATTTAGGCTAGGAGACACAGAATTCAGCAGACTTCACTGTGTCTTGGGCCTTCCTGGGAGTCAGAATTTAATTTGCAACAGATTCTTCCAGGGTATCTATAGCTACTGTGAAGACTTATGACTTCTTAGTAAATGTTCTCCATAAATGATGAAATGAATATTGGCTCCCTGGAGAAAGAGTGCCATATTTAGATTATTTTTTTGCTCTTTCTCAGGACTATCCACAGTATTCACAACTTTTATAATGCCTGTATGAATCTGTGGATGTATAGGGTCTGGGAATGCTGGTGTAGGAGTGAGACAAGCTGTGTGCTTGTGTCCCTTTTTCTGTGCAGTCTCAGGGTAGCTATGCTCAAAAGTGACTAAAATACTGTTTGTGAATGATACTAAAGACTGATATCTGTTAATAGAGAATCAAAGTAAAGCAATCCCAAACTTCCAAAGCAGAAAGTGACTGTGAGTATTCCATACTCATGGTATGTAATTATACAGCTTAGAGAAAAGACCCAGAGTGCTATTAACAGCACAAGAAGCTGAAGTAATTTGCCAAAAAATCAGAGATGACATATATCATATTGCATCAGTGACAGAAGATGGATTGACATGATACATATGTAGAAAATATCTGACCTCTTTTTTCTTTTTGTTTAAAAAATATTATTGTAGCATTACTACAATAATAGTAATGGTCAAATGTAATTCAACCATATCGTTCTGGATGCTATCGAAATATGTAGAAACACATGGTACCTGTTGATTGATATAATGTAGAACTAACAAGAGTAACTAATTTACTGAGAACCTAATTGCATCAATGAGTGGAAAATTCAGGATCAGAGAATGAACAGAAAACAATAATGCTTATTAACACTTAGAATTCTAAAAGCAAGGCATAATCTTTGCTTGGTTTATTTTTCTCTCTTTCTTTTTTCTTTTTCTTTTTCTTTCTCTTTTTCTTTTTCTTTTTCTTTTTCTTTTTCTTTTTCTTTTTCTTTTTCTTTTTCTTTTTCTTTTTCTTTTTCTTTTTCTTTTTCTTTTTCTTTTTCTTTTTCTTTTTCTTTTTCTTTTTCTTTTTCTTTTTCTTTTTCTTTTTCTTTTTCTTTTTCTTTTTCTTTTTCTTTTTCTTTTTCTTTTTCTTTTTCTTTTTCTTTTTCTTTTTCTTTTTCTTTTTCTTTTTCTTTTTCTTTTTCTTTTTCTTTCCTCCCTCATCTCCTTACAGTCCTGCTTTCTCCTGTGTTATTATATTTGGGATTAAGGAAGAAGCAGTGATTCATTCAATTTAGGCATCTGCTTCAGGACTCTGTCAAAAGGCTCAATATGGTCTTTCTAGATCTGATGATTCATAGAAGTATTTACTTTTTTATCTTTTCCTTTTGGATTCTAAATACAGATTAGTAAGGCAAAGAATAGGAAAGAAGTGACACCCAAAAATGACCCCAGATATTAATTCCAAGTTAAATGTGATTTTTTAAATTCTAAACTGAAAGCAATATGCTTGGGTTTTTATTCTGAAACAGAATCCTTAGCTAATAGCTGGCATATCATAGTAGAAAATCACTCACTCCTAAGTACATTTATTAGTCAGTGTACTGTCTTATCACTCACTCCTTGCACTGAGGTTAACATTTTTAAATGGTGTTGCAAAATAAAAATGTACTTGTTAAAATACTAAAACATGTTATGCATTTTGCGAAACCTTTTTGGTTTTAGTAGAGGCAAAGTAGTTTTGAGTTCAGATAAATTAAGGTTGGTGTATATGTTGCAAATACTTTATTATTAAGAGTTGTATCTTTTTGTTCTTTAGCCTTGACTAAGAGTTAAAGTCTGGCTATATAACTGGGCCTAGAGAGTGGATGGAGTTGCATGCAGTTGAAGGCTGCTCACTAGTAATGTTCCCCAGGTATCAGTATTGGGCCCAGTCCTATTTAATATGTTTCTTGATGATCTGGACGAGGGGATTGAGTGCACTCTTTGTAAATTAGTAGATTAAACCAAGCTGGGTGGGAGTTTGGATCTGCTATAGGGTAAGGAGGCTCTGCAGAAGAACTTGAACAGGCTGGATTGATGGGCCAAGGCCAGTGGTGAGAAGTTTAACAAATGCCAGGTCCTACACTTCAGCCACTACAACCCCATGAATTGCAACAGACTTGGGGAAAAGTGGCTGGAAAACTGCCTGGCAGAAAAGGACCTGTGTGTGCTGATCGACAGGCAACTAAACATGGCTGAGCTGTGTGCCCAGGTGGTCAAGAAAGTCAATGGTATCCTGGTTTGTATCAAGAATAGTGAGATCAGCAGGACTAGAGACATGATTGTCCCTCTGTACTCAGCACTGGTGAGGCCAAATCTCAAATCCTGTGTTCAGTTCTGGGCCCCTCACTTCAAGAGAGACATTGAGATGCTAGAGTGGTCTAGAGAAAGGCAACAGAACTGGTGAAGGGTCTAGAGTGTATGCACTATGAGAAGTGGCTGATGGAGCTGGGCTTTTTTAGCCTGGAGAAGAGGAGGCTCAGGAGTGACTTTATCACCCTCTACAACTACCAGAAAGGAGGTTGTAGCCAGGTGGGGGTTGGTCTCTTCTTGCAGGCAACTGTTGACAGAATAAGAAGACATAGCCTCAAACTGTGCTGAGGGAGGTTCAGGCTGGACATCAGGAGGAATACTTCACAGAAAGGGTTGTTAGACATTGGAATGGACTTCCCAGGGAGGTGTGGTGGTGTTGCCATACCTGGAGGTGTTCAAGAAATGACTGGACATGGCACTTAGTGACATGGTCTGGTAGATGTGGTGGTGATCAGACAAAGTTTGGACTCAGTGATCTCAGAGGTCTTTTCTGTCCTAAATGATTCTGTGATTCTGTAAAACATCTTTGATTTTGGACTTTCTGGGCCATTACAAGGAGAACATTTAGGACTCATATCTATTTGTTTCCCCCTGCCAACTCATTCATTTTAAAACAAGCAAAAACCAAACAAAAAACCCCCCCAAACTTATGAATTGCCTCAATAATAGACATGAAGATATTATGGTCGTCCATCTTCTCTATGAGCATCCATACTATCAGTTGTTAAATTTATCTCCCTTGAATGTACATGGCTGAAAGTTTATGATTGAAGCTGAATTAGTTAGTTTAAATCAACTGTATAGTTTATACAGACAGTTATCTCCAAAGTTTGACTATTCTAGAAATTGCTCTCATCTTCTGTCTTGCAACAGGTTTTGGTTGGTACTTTTTTCAAGATGATTAGTGGAATTTTCAGGTAGTCCATAATTTTTTTGTCATTGCTCATCATGCTCTTTTCCACTGGTTGACCTCAGTGATTTTGTGTCTCAGTGCTTCCTTCCCCCAGCAACAGTGAAGGGAGTAACCAACATCCAAGCAAATTAATTGCTGAGTACTGAATTGCTAATGAACAGCATAGCCAAAAGTAGCTATAGAAACTCAGCTAGAAGGCCCAAACTAATTTTCTGCATGCTCAAGTACAGCTCATCCTGGTTCCAGTGAAGTCTAGAGTTTTACCATAGGTCTGAAGAACTATAGCTGCATAGTTATTTCTCATGTGAGTAGAGAAAGGCAATGATTTTCCTTATTTTTTTAATCCATCAGGGTCCAGGGAGAGCAATGTGGAGCAGAAGATCCTGCATTAGTAGGTCAGGGGCCCTGAATTAGCTGCAAAGGTTGTCCTTCATCCTCTTCTGCCTTGTGACCTACTTAGTGACTTGTCAAGGACTAATTTAATTGCATAAACTTAGCCAGTTATGTCCAATGTCTCTAACTTTTACTGCCCTCCAAGTATTTTGCCAACAATACTATAATAGCTATTTCTACTCTATAAAGAAAATTTCAACATACTGAATTTTGTATAAAAATCTGTCTCAATAGGAAAAGATGTTTCACAGTTAATATTCTTTAAGATTATGAAACTGGTCCCTGGTATAGACTACTATCCAAATTAATTTCCTAGAGGACTACAGATTAAACACAAATCATGGTTTCAAATGTGAAAGGTCGTGTTGTTCAACCATAAAGCTACTGTTTAAAATGTGTCTTTATGACTTCTACCACTTCTTTCCACTTTGAATTATTCATCAAGTTAATATTTTACTATCATAAGTTTTCTTACCCTTTAAATTTAGAAAACAAAGTTTGGGTGCTTATGTTAATAAAAGTAATTTCAAAGAGTAATATTTTAACTTAGCATACCCAGGGCACAAGAGAGAATAAAATATCAAGTTTCACGTTGAATACAAATTCTCTCAATCCAAGTATTTTTGAAAGTTAATAAGACTTTGGAATTATTTGCATGGATTTCACAGAATCACAGAATAAATGATGTTCAAGGGACCTAGGGAGATGTCCAACGCTCTGCTCAAACAAGGTCAGCTAGAGCAACTTGCTCAGGGCTGAGTCCAGTCAGCCACAACTGCTCTAGACAATACAACCCAATCTACTATTTCAGCACCTTCACAGTAAAAAACTAACTAAATAAAATAAATAGGATTTCCCATAGGAAATAGTATGTTAGCGTGGAGAAAAGGATGCTCAGGATGCACCTTATTGCTCTCTACAACTACCTGAAATGAGGTTGTAGAGAGGTGGGGTGTCAGCCTCTTGTCCTTGGCAACTAGCAACAGGACAAGAGGAAATGGCCACAAGCTGTGTGCCAGGGGAGGTTCAGATTGGACAGGAGGAAGAATCTCTTCACTGAAAGTGTGGTTAAGCATTGGAACAGACTGCCCCGGGAAGTGGTAGAGTCACCATCCCTGAAAGTGTTCAAGAAATGACTGGATATATGGCACATAGTGCTATGTCTAAATTGACAAGGTGGTGTTTGGACTTTATGATCTTGGAGGTCTTTTTCAATCTTCATGATTCTATGACTCTGTGTTTCAGACTGTACCCATTGGTTTTTTGTCTTTTTACTGAATACTCCAAAGAAGAGTCTGGCTTCATATCATATACTCCTCACCCCTAATCAGATATTTTTATATACTAATTTAAACTGCATATATGTACCTATATATTTATATACTAAGGTATACATTTTTATAATATTAGCAAACACAATTGTTTGTTTGGTGGCTGTGGACTATTTAACATTTTATTTCCTACAAGTTAGTGGAGAAAGTCTGAGCATTTCTAACATTAATTAACTTCACAGAAAAGCAAGAAAGAAAATACAAGGCAGAAAATACAGTAGAGATGCACAGATTAAACAAACTGGGTTTGGGCTTTGTTATTGCTTGCTGGACTCAATCATCTTAAAGGCCTTTTCTAACCTAAATGGTTCTATGATTCTATGATTAGTCTACCTAAATAATGTGTTTCTTTAAGAAACTGTGAGAAAAAATAATTCATCATGGTTTTCATAATTGCTACTATATATTAAACAGAACAAGTCAAAATGGTTGTTTTGAATATAAAACTATTTCTTCCAAGTAAAAATGCAAGTAATGCAGTCATTAATGATTTAAAACCCTTGTTAAGCTGAAGGAAGATAATTTTAATAGATATTATGACTAAGCTTTATCACTGTAGGTAAGAAATAGATTATTTCGAAAAACTGAAAACATAGATAAGTAAACTGAAGTCAGTATGTTCAACTTCAGACATGCCCAAGGTTTTTGAAGGCATTAAATAACTAACTCACTGTAAAAATGTCCATCATTTAAAAAATGAACATTTAATATATATCTAGTACACTGCTATTAATACTGCTGCAGAAGCTCCTAAGTGACCTTCCAACAATGATGAAACCAACACCCAATTACTATTGATGACCATAGGATGAAAATTTAACCTCTAAACTTTTCTGACTACTAAATGAGTTATAAATAGTAGTCCCATTAAGTGAGCAACCCAATATTCAATTAACAGTTAATGATGCATAGGAAAATAGTTTCAAACACTCTAAAATGGACTTGAGATGATTTGCAAATTGCACATGAGACTTCTGAATACTGAGTTGTGACTAATACCTCGTGATAATACTTTTATACTTTTTTGTCATGTACTCTATTACATACAAAATGAACCCTGGAAAGAATCAGTTGAGTAATTCCTTGGATCCCCAGAATCCTCTGAAGCATTAAAATAAAGAAGTGTTCCAAGTGTTTTGATTTCATAAGGAATTTTTATTAACTTAGAATCATAAGTCTCAACAAATTTTATTACATTTTCTCCTAATTAATTCCATTCCTGAAGTCTACTCTGATTAGATTAAAAATATATTTTATGATGACTATTTGCATGAAAAGCTGGACATAATCAACAGTGTGTGTTTACAGACTAGAAGGTCAATTGCATCTTGGGCTACATCAAGTGGAGTGTCCAGAAGGTCAAGGGAGGTGATTCTCCCCCTCTACTCTGCTCTTGTGAGACCCCACCTGGAGTAACCTCCAGCTCTGGGGTTATCAGCTCAAAAAAAGAGCTGGACCTGCTGGAATGGGTCCAGAGGAGACCAAGAAGATGAT
The DNA here is from genome assembly GCF_000695815.1 of Acanthisitta chloris. Taxonomy (NCBI): domain Eukaryota; kingdom Metazoa; phylum Chordata; class Aves; order Passeriformes; family Acanthisittidae; genus Acanthisitta; species Acanthisitta chloris. Next base: position 77,592 of record NW_008683093.1, read on the forward strand.
CCAAGGGCTGGAGCACCTCTCTTAAGAAGGCACTCTGAGAGAGCTGTATTTGTTTGGCATGGAAAAGACTCTGGGGGAAACCTCATTGCATTATTCCAGCACCTAAAGGACACTTATAAAGAGGAAGGGAGACTTTGTAGGTGGGCAGATAGTGATAGGACAAAAGGGAATGATTTTAAATTAAAAGAGGAGAGATGTAGATTAGATGTTTGGAATAAATTCTTTAATGTGAGGATGCTGAGGCACTGGAACAGGTTGCCAAGAGAAGTTGTGAATGCTCCATCTCTGGAAGTGTTCAAGGCCAGGTGGGATGGGGCTCTGAGCAGCCTAATCTAGTGGAAGGGGGGTTAGAACTAGATGATCTGTAAATGGTCTCTAGATGACTAGATGCTCTCTTCCAATCCAAGCCTTCCTATGATTCTATGATCCACTATATAAAATCATAATGAGATAGATACACTATCCATTTATGGTGGGTTTATTTGTTTCCCTGCTTCAATATGAGAATGGCAGAAGGGAAAAAAGAAATAAATTTAAAGGAAAAAAAAAAGAACCAACTAAACAAGGACATGAAACATAAAAGGTAGGAAATAAAATATAATGGGAGGGGAAAAAAAATCCGTCCAATGATCTCAGGTGTGAAGCCTGTTATCCTTTCCCCTACCATTCCTCCATTTGCTGTAATTTGTGAATTTTTTGTCTAATTTTAGACTGCAAATGGTTCAACATACATGTGTTTTTCTAGGTAGTAAAAATGATAGTTTCAGTCACTGTACAAACAATTAGTAAAAATTAATACATATCAATATATGGTTTCAACAAGTATTAAGACTTTATGAGTTTAATAAAAGGTCATCCATATTAGAACATAGATCTATCCCTGAGCATAATTTATTATTGTCCTATTAGGTTATAGATTAAGGCTAATTGCTATAGAAGATCTTTAAGATTCTGAATCCATTAATCTAATGTTTCCTATTTAATGAAATTGTCAGCAATTTTTGGTTAAAACTGAAAGATTATCTAATAACATTTGGTTCATCACTTCCCTGCTACTGATTGGGTATATAAATACTCCCTCCCTTCATCAGCAAGTCTGCAATTTTCTTTTTAACTCTAACTTACCCTACTGTCATGAAATTCTTTGTTAGAAAAAAATCAAGCTAAAACTAGTGACATAAGTAATGGCCAGGAATCCATGCAGTATTTACTCCTAAAACCTCTGAGTTTATTATCAAAGGCTAAACCCTTTTACACTCATGTTATAATGGTCCATTTGGCAGAACACTTAAATGTTAAATCTAGGACTGAAAATGAATTTTAAAAATATTTTTGGGAGTATCACTGTATGCAAAAAAATTTTCACTTCTTTTTACGAGTAAATGAATGTGTCTGTGCCCAAAAACATGATGGATTTTTGGAAATATATTCTAAAAAAGAGAAATATATAACCTTTGGTATGGTTTGGCAAAGAGCTACAGTTTGCTGATACACACCACTCATTGTCATTCCTGACCCTTGGCATGGAGTCAGCGATAAATTCAGAAGCAGTTACTGGATTATTCTCAGAAAAAAATATATAGATTATCTGTTTCATGTCAGCATGCAATGAGGGCAGGATCCCTTTTTATGTTAGTTGTATTCTGCCAATATGGCCTATAATATGTCTGTTGGTGTTAGACTTAAGGTGCCAATAACTTATGTCTGCAGATCTTCCAGTTTCTGTTCTTCAGATCTCCATTACTTTATACATTTCATAAGTTTCATCAGAAAAGTTCTTTGGAGTGCAGTTCACACTCAGCTATCAGTTATATTCTCAAGTGCATGGCAATTGCTGTTGTGAAAAATTTCATTAAAATGTGAAATTATCGTGGTGCTCTTTCCTCTCAAAACATTGTCCACAGCCACGTGTTTTCCCACAACACATAACACCAGTGCAGTGCAGCTACATAACTTCTGAAACTGGGCATACAAAAGCACCTTGATCTAATAGGCAGAAGACAGTAGTCAGCTCACATTAACTGGAATTGTAAAGGAAGTGCTGTCTCAATAATATCAAAATGAATTGACTAGCTAAACTATTCTGATGTCAATACTAGACCTGATGGTTTCATCTAAGGTTGCAGAGCAGTGAAGAAGGGCAGTAACTACATAAAAATAGAAAAACAAATGGGCCAGTTTGAAAAGGCAACTAATGACAGGGTAGCAAAACTCCAGGCCTAAGTGACAGATGTCAAAAGGTTCTCCAAGCACTTCCTTTGCAGAGAGAGCCAGGACTAAAGAGTCCATTCAGCTTAGCACAGGATCTGTGTGCTTCACTGCTTGATTTCATTGAATTCTCTAATTCTGAGGGAGTGAAACTATGGCCACAGTGGTCTCACCTCAGTAGCTGAGAAGGAAAGGAAAGAAATGGAAGCAAGTGATTTTCTCCTTGACATCTCCCTGCAGCTCTGCATGCCACGGGGCTGTGCATTGCATTTTGCTCTAGCAAGTTGAAGGAAGCACCCAGAAGCCACCACAGCTCATTTGCAGGGTTGGGAAGTTCACCTGGTCTTCATTTCCTGAGCTGCCAAGGGAGGGTGAGCATTTAGCCACCAAAGGATGAAGATAAAATAAATTAATTCGACAATTTTGTGTTTGTCTGTGTTGTGAGAGGCTTTGAGTTAGTCTTTCCATCAAGTTGATGGATGACTGAAATTGGTACTGAAAAAAACCTCCAGGTTTTCAGAACTGAATTTCTCCTTAAAATGCCACAGACTGAAATCAGTAGCTTATCTTTTACAGACCTGGGAACATTGAGAGCTTTCTCTAGAATCAGATTACAAGCTGACTACAGGCAACTGTTTTGAAAATCTTGGTTTATGGTTCTGTACAATGCAGTCCTTGCTCTTTATGTCAGCTAACTGAGGATCTGATATCGCAGCACTACAGCTGCAGAACTTTTAGACACAGACTTTTTTGGAACAGTCTTGTTCTTCTTGTCTTCTAGTCACCAATGGAAGAGAGTGAAATAGTTCAGATAGGTCCATCTGATGATTGCCATCTGCATAATCAGCAATCTATTAAGATTAATGAGGCTCTCATAGGATATTCTGTACTTCATCTAGCACACATTAAAATCATATTAATCAGAAAGGTCTATATATCTTCTTTCTTATTTTAAAGTTTGAACTTCAATCCTTATTCATTAAACTAATAAGTTAAACAATAGTGATAATGCAGATCAGCTTTTATTTTTGTTGATCATAGATTATTATGGGCTGAAAAAGAATCTCAGAAAAGGAAAAGTCAGTTTTGAAAAAGCAAGTGAAATTCACATTATGTATGCCAACACTCCTGGTCCAGTATTTCTGAATTAGACCTTCTACATTGTCACCTAAGCTTAGTCACAGTGTGATCATCCAGATGTAAAAGTATTTGTAGGAATTTTATCTTACCATAAGTTTTTCTGCCTCATTTCTTCATGCTGTTATATTTAGTAGTAGTAGTAGTAGTAAATGAAGAAGAAAATATAGGCTAAATTTCTGTGAGAACATAGAAGACTAAAACCAAGAAACGAATTTATTTATTAAATCAAAGTCCTTGCCAAATCAAGAATTTAGAATCAAGATTTTAATTTCAAACTGCAAAGAACAGTTTAAGGTCCTGTCAGCTGACATTCGTAGATATTATGTGGGGTCAGTAAGTGGAAATGCTATGTTGCCATGCTGCTGTCACAGGTTACCCTCAAATCACAATAAATAATTATGAACAAATAGTCTGGGTTTTGATTGATTGCTTGTTTTTAAATGTAATCAGCTATTATTATTTTTATTTATTTATTATTTATTTATGATTATTATTATTTATGTGTAATCAGCTATTATATTGAAAAAAATTAAAACATTCTTCTGTAACAGGAACTTTGCTTTTTAGAAGAAAACTCTATTAAAACATCTGAGCATACAAAAGGTGAATTAGAGTCTATGCTAGGGTTGCATTCAGAGAGGAAATCCAACACTGAAGCTGTCTCACAGAGGCTCATTATTTTATTGATTGTGGTTGAGAGTAATCCATCTAATATAGTTATTATTTTCTTTAGGTAACTTTCCTTTGGTAACTTTTTAATAACCTACTTTCCACATCACTGTTACTTCTCCTAAGTCGTCTTTACTTTGGACTGAAATGTGTTTCTTGCAGATTGATTCACAGACTTGTATGCAAACCCCCCTTGTTTTTCAGTTGTCCTAAAATACACTAGTTAATGGAAATGGTATCCAAACTATGGATGAAACTACTTTTTGTCATATTAAGCTAAGTCACTGATGCTTTATGAACAGAGAAGAAACTATTTGTGTATTGACACAGCCATTGTTTACCACGGACTATAATTGTCTTTTTCTTTTTATTTATTTGTTTCAGCTGCTGTTACAATCTGGTTTGTGAGAGGTGTCTCTGCCCAAATTAAGGTGCCAACGAGACAGGGTGAATCCCTTCTGTGGCATTAACAGTGTTTGAGACAGGCAAGGTATTCTTTCATTCCTTACAGGTGCTTCAGCTCATGTTTTATTGTATATGGTTAATTTTGTTTCCCTCCCTCCTAGTTTTGCTGAGTAATCAGAGAAACAGTTTTGCCAGTCATCTCCTACATTTTTCCAGGACTGCCTGACTACAAGAATTCCCTGATGGTTGCCTTTTATTGGGAAAAAATATGAAAAGGGAATTATTCTCGAATTTTCAGTATTGGTCTTCTAGCAAAGTTCACACAGACCATCTGCCAACTGTTTCTCTGAACTACCATACTATTCACCACATGCAGGAAACACAAAGCTGCCCAAGATCCCTTGACCCAAGTTCCCTGCTGCATGTAATGTTATTAGTCTGCTTTGTCTCACCCCTTTCTTCATAGGAATGCCCCCTCTCCCATCACTTACCCCCTCTCCCTTAGAAGAAAAAGTAATCCTGCAATTGCACCAGCACATCTAAAGCAGGAGAGCTCCTTGTGATGAAGAGAAGGAACTCAGGGATCTTCCTTAAAGTATGTCAAAAGTTGTAGAGCAGTGGGGAAAAATGATCGTGCTGGGTTCCCATCAGCATGCACAGAGCTAACTGCATCTACTGGAAATATAGTAACTTGTGGTGGTGTTAAGTAATGAAGGGAGCAGTAATTGTTTACATGCTGGCCAATTTGCATATGTTTATTGAGAGCTCACTCAAGAAGAACTGCTCCTGTGAATCTTCATTCCCACATCTGCTCCTCTTTATTCTTTCTATGCTCTGAAGAGACTTTAACACATTATTGTTATGTCTGTTCATAAGTTTACTTTTGTTAATTATTCACAATTTCTAATAAGATATAACATACTCATAAACTACTGTTTTTCTTGAAAAATAAAATATTTTTTTTTCTGTAGTGACATACTGATAAACTACTGTTTTTCTTGAAAAATAAAATATTTTTTTTTCTGTAGGAGTGTCTAAGTTGCACTAAACAAGTTGATTTGAGCACTGCTGATATTTGAGCCATTAACTATTAGATATTTAGCTTGCTACAACAATTTTTCATTGCATTCATTGACCATGTCCACCACTGTCATATGAGAGGGATGACTAAACAAACAGTGGGTTTAGTCCATATACCCAAAAACAGTTAAGAAAAAGAAAAAATTACTGATGGGAACAAATTGAAAGAGGTGATCTTTAAGGTCCCCTCCAACCCAGGCCATTCTATGATTCTATGAATCTGTGATATTAGTTGTTGAATTTGTGGAACAGATCCACAGCTGTGTAGATCACTAACACATTATTTATTTCAACAAAACCATATCATTTGACACTATTTAAAAATGTCAACATTTTTCTGTCATATCCAGGTCAGAAATGGGAGTATTGTATTTAATATACATGTATACTTTGTACTGCTACTAATTTTATTTTTTGTTTGTTTCTTTTACTGCAAAGTAGTAAGTTATTATCACTGAAGTATACTGTGAATTGAGAAATTATTGTCACATATTTCATAATACAGAAAAATTCTGGTTTACAATACAGGAACATTCTGTTTGGACATACAAAAAGCTAGTGATAAATTGCTTTTTACACCAAGCACTCCATTCATAGAACTAAAGGAGACAGAGCAGAAAACACAGGGTGCTTCCAGAATAGAACCCTTTGCTAAGTTTAAGCAGTTATAATTTTAGATTTTTTTTCCCCCAAAGTCATTCTAATGAAATCCATGTGTTCTGTGCATTCTCTTTTACTATATAAAATTGCTGCTCTGTATGTCTATGGATTGTATCCACTGCAAGAAATCCCCTCACTTTACATGAAACAGAATATCTTCTTACTCTGTTAATTTTATTTCTGTTTGATTTCCAAAGAAAGCTTTGAACTGTAAATGTGAAGTAATAGCTTTCCTAATGTCATAGGAGTTTCTCTCCATTTTGCTTCTACTCTGACATTTCTCAGTCCTTCAAGGAGGGAGGTTTTGGGGGGCAAGGGCATCTCTCACACTGTTCCTCACTCTTGAAGTCTTTTCCCACAATCCCTTCTGTGCATGTCCTAAAGAAGTGCTCATCCTCTCCCAAATTCTCATCCTCCCCCAAGCTTCCCCACTCTCCTTGCTCAAAAAAAGTGTTTTTCCTAATGTTAGCAGTTTGCCCCATAGATTATAGAATAGTAGAATTACTTAGGTTGAAAAAGATCTTTGAGTTCGAGTCCAAAGATAAATGAGTTTGTCTGGACTCTGAGCCAAGAAAATATTGACACATCTTTGTAATTTTATTTCAATGGGTAGCTTTAGTAACTTTGAGCTTATATCACAAGTTATAATTTGTTAGGCCAAAGCTCTGTATGATAAGTTTCATATTACTTAAAATAAAAAATGGAGAATAAAACTATTTACTTCCATGCCTTGGACTCCACCCATTTTTTCTCCTGTTCTGGCCTGATACTATAAAACATATTTCAGGAAGATGCACCATAATTATTTTTTTTTTAATGTGTGCAGTGTTTGTGATCTTAGTGGTTGAACTTCTTTAAGATAAGATCCAGAACAGGAATTGCAGATCTTGCACAATTTTATATTATACACTCATACCTATTCCTGACACAAACCAAAATTCAAATGCATAGTCGAGTCCATCCATAAACAATAAATAAAGGATATTAAAAATAAAACCAACACTGTGGACACATAATTTTTTACCTTAATAAAAATAAAAAGGCAGAAAACCTGATAAGGAAATCTAGTGGGGTCATTATGTCATTCTGTACTTAGAGCAAAGCAAGTGACACAGTTTGTTGAGGGATATTTTATATTCATTGAAGCTATCTTTAAGGGCTTAACCCACCTCCCTAAAATACTCTCTGCTATTTTTAGCTTTTATTCATCATGCTGATAAGCTTTAAGCTTCTCTTGCATAAATTAAGCTCTTCTTTACTTTGTAGGTCACCTGACTGAATAACACAATACGCTTCCAGTCTGACTCCTTCAGTTATGCTGGATAAAGAAAATGCTGAGCATTAGAGTTTCAGGGAATTTGTGGGCCATATGTAAAGACTGAAAGTGTATCTTGACATATTTTTTCTAGAAGTTCTAGAACTGGAACAGGGGCAGCAAATACTGGTCACAAAGGTGGCTTTGTGCCACTTCTCTCATAATTCCCAGCATTGGTTTAACTTAGGCAACCTGAGAAATTGCTTTCAGTGTTATTTCTGATATTTCTGTATATTCCTGGCTGTAAAAACCAGACTATCTCTAGTATTCTATATGTTATCCCAGGTGTCTCTGACATATTTCTTGTGCTGCTTGGTCACTGTGATTCTCTCTGTGCCAAGGTTAGCAGAGAATTAATGTAATACAACAGTCTACAAGACCTATCCCAGAGTAATTATCTTATATTTTTCAGTACATTTGTGCCAATATATGTCAGGGTGGTGATAGACCACAAAATATATGATTTTGGTGTTGCTTGTGTGTGAAACATAATGAAAATTTGCTGGAATTGAAAATACTTGGAGGAGAATGGTATGATTGTATACCAGTATTTATAAGATGGCAATGCAAGCTGACACAACGAAAACACCAAAGAGATTTCTCTTTTTTTTCTTCAGTTGATCACTGAATCACAGTCTTGAATTTCTAAGGGAATTCTATATGCCAGACAGCTTTAACACCTGAATGTTCTTTGGGATTAGATTAAAAATGGATGTAACATATCTTCAAAATCATCCAGCAAGTGAACAACATCAGACTTTGAAAACCCTACTATGCTATCTTCAACAATAAAGCTACATATGGTGAATTTCAAAAAAAACCACTTGAAATTTATCTTTTCTTAGAGAATGTGTTTCCTTGTTTTGTTTTGTTCTGTTGTTTGGTTGTTTGGGGGTTTTTTTGGGGGTGTGATCTGCATTTTTAATATTTGCATTTAACAATTTAAGCCTGTTCATGCTGATCAGAGAGGTATCATTTTCTCCCAAGGATTAATTGCAATTTAGCTTCCTGAATTATTTCCTTCCTTGCCTTTTTTGTTTTCCAGTTTATTTTATTTTAGCTAGTGTCATCAAATTAATACTCAGGTCTATTTAGTAAATGAATTAAAGTTAAGTAAGTTTAGGTTTCTTATCCACTATGAAAATTATTTAGACAGAACTGGCTACTAACATATCCAAACTCAGAAGCTTCTAGTCTGGAAAAAGAAATAAAAAGCAAATTTTCTCCAGAGGCTCTTAATTATATGTGAATATTATCTATATAGGGTAAAAGAGAGGTCGAAATAGGTGTCACTTAAAACCTCTGTGACACAAAATCTGGCAAGCATTCAAATATTCAGCCAGGTGCCAGGAAACAATTGACAATTTTAAGTGCAAGTTTTATGACCTTGACAAAAGATAAAACAAAAAATAAAAAAGCAAAACTGGCATCACAACCTTATGCTTTTCCTTTGCCATTAAAAAGAGAAGCAAAGAAATATAATCTGGTAAATTCAAACCTTTCAACTTTTGTGTTTACTCTGGACTGCTTCCTACAGATGCTTCTGAAGACTCATTTTATCACCACATTATCATATACTGTAGGGGGAAAATTATAATTAGCTACTTAACATCTTTGGCAGATGTGTTTGAGAACATTTTAAATGACTATATAAAATTTTCGGCATTAAAACCATATTCTGTCTCAAATATAATTTGTTTCATTTTTCTGTTTAATGAAGTGTAAAACAGTGATAAATTGTAGAATACTTTGTAAAGAATGTTCATATTATTTGTATAATGCAGTTGGTGAACTAACTGTGTTTCTAAAAGCAAATGAGTTGATAGGATGGAAATGTAATTTGCAGCTTAAGGATCAAAAAGCAAAGCAATAACATGACACCACTGATACTTAATTAAATTAGTGTGCATATTACTTAAAGAGACAGCTTCAGTGCTTCAGCATCCATAATGCTTTTAGCAAGCCCAGTACAGTGGACATATACTGAGGCACTTAAAAAATGAAGATGGCAAGCTCATTTCTACAGGGAATTACTGGTGCACACGCAGAGCTTCGCTGCCATTAACAGGGTCTAGGAGTGAAAAGCAGAAACAGACAAAAAATGGCAAAGTCAGTTAAAGGATTGAGACTTGGCTGCTTCAGATTTATTGCTATTTTAACAGAGCTCAATACAGTATATGAGGAAGAAAGCACATTATCTGGACTTTGGGAAACAAATTGTGAGGCTGAAGCATGGCTAGCATCATAGGAAATAAAATGTGAACTGGTAAAACTGCATAAATTCTAGTTGATTTTAGTGAACAGTTGTCTCCTCATGTCCTTTCATTTATTATGAAACTAAGATTGTCTCATGTAGCTTACAGATTTCATTAGCAAAATGCAAAAATGATTTAATATTTGTTACTGAAAGGGTCCCCATTCTGTGTAACAAAATTCATGCAAAACAGGAGACGATATTTTTTCTCTGTGTGCAAGAGATGGGACTGGAGCTACAGAAAATCCCTAGCATGAAGTGCAAATGAGTTAGAAATTGATATTAAAATGGAACTTCTCATTGATATAAAGCATTTCTGACAGTGGAAACAACTGAAGGATACTCATTGTAGCCATCTGAGGAAGAGAACGAGCGATGAACACGAGAAGAGGAAGACAAAGCTGAGTTCCTTGAAGGCAATTAAGTCACATGTCATGTAGAAGGACATACAGAGATATTATGTAACAAGTTAGTATTCATTTCTCAGATGAATGAAAGTTTTATTGTTTAACAATGGCAGCAAAAATTCTTTCTGTTAGCCCAGTGTCATGATTTAACCCCAACTAGCAACCAAGAACCATGCAGCCACTCACACACTCCCTCACCAATGGGATGGGGGAGAGAATCAGAAGGGTAAAATCTAGAAAAACTCATGGGTTGAGATAAAGACAGTTTAAGAGAGAAAGCAAAAGCTGCACACACAAGCAAAGCAAAACAAGGAATTAATTCACTGCTTCCCATGGGCAGTAGGTGTTCAGCACCTCCAGGAGAGCAGGGACCATCACACGTAAGGGTTTCTTGGGAAGACAAACACCATCACTCCAGATGTCCCTCCTTCCTTCTCCTTCCTCTGCACTTTATACACTGAGAGTGATGCCATATAGTGTGGAATATCCCTTTGGTCAGGTTGGGTCACCTGTCCCAGCTGTGTTTCCTCCAAATCTCCCATGCAGCCCCAACTTCCCTCCCAGTGTGACAGTATGGATTGCAGTAAAGGCCTTGACTCTGTGTAAGCTCTGCTCAGCAACAACAAAAACATCTCTGCATTATCAACTCTGTGTTCTGCACAAATCCTAAACATAGCCCCATACTAGCCACTGTGAAGAAAGTTAACTCCACTTCAGCCCAAACCAGCACACCCAGATATCTAATTTAATAAATATGCTATTTCTAGGAAAGGAATTATGTTGTTCTCTAAGCATCATGAAAGGTGTATTAGTAAGAAGTATCCAAAACTAAGTAAACATTCAGGCAATGTCACAGCATCCTGACTTTACTATGATCAGACCAATACCTTTCTAAATAAACATTTTTGCTGTAGCTTTGCTTTCATGACTTTTTTACTGCCCTTTTGTGGAGTTTCTGGAAAAGTAAATCTCCTGATCCCATGTGTAGGCCTTGGCATTGGAGTGCTTTTGCAAGCCTGTTAAAAGTTTAACTCCACTGAGTTGTTATAATGCTAATTCTTTTGGGTAATATTTCAGCTTGTCTGCTTAGGAGATTAGCTTTAATGCATGGGATAATGTTTCCAGTGATGGTCTGTGTACTATATATGTGATTCAGTGTTCAAGATTCAATGTTTGTAAGCCTTTGGGAGTGGCTGCTGAAAATCATGCTGTCTCTCACATGTGTAACTAAATATGAAGAGACCATTTTCTTTTACAGCTCTTCCTTCCCCAGAAATCATTACGGCAACATACATAGTGTTAATGTTACTTATCCAACACATATCCACTATCTGCATTCCCAAGGGTGAAATAGAATCAAATGTATTTAAATTAGAGACAGAAACATTATCAATTTAGAAATGCATTTTCTCCCAGGCTTTATTAGAGCAAGATGCAGAGATACTCCTTATGCCTTTAAAAATGCTGTTAGTATTAACAGCACGACTAGATAAAAGTGTCATAAAAATGTAACAACAGCCTCATTTCCAATATATAGAACAAACAAGCTTAGTTACTAAGGACAAAATATATGCCCCAGAGGAAATCTGTGTGGAAATTGTAAAGTAATTTAATAATTGTTAAAAGGCCAAGCATTGATTCCTTGAGAGCTCATGCTTTGTGTGCTGCTGCACAGATGATAGCAACAGATTCCTTCATTCACAGCCAGTAAACAAAAAGGCCAATCTATCAGTTTACGTGTATTTAACTCAGAGAGGTTTATCCCAGTTTGTCCTTTTCTCTCTGTTGCTGGCAAGTTAAGACTGATCCTTCATAACAGAGGAAAATGCTACTGTGGCTTCAAGACAAATGATTCCAGAATGGATATTAGCCTCTACAATTTGAACCAAAATTATAAAGTAACGTATAAAACCCTTAAACTATTTTAATGCAGCCTGGCATGGTTTTCTTCTAGGAAACAAAGAATCCACTCAAAGGCCATTTTGAAGTCATACTGTGCTCCAAGACACTCCTCACACTTGCTAAAAACCAGTCTCTGCTCTGTGCCACAGGAATACCATAAGATAAAGAGATAATATATCTGTTTTTACTAGTACAAAATCATGAATTTGAACCAGAAACATTTGAAGGATAATATATCTGGTTTTACTAGTACGAAGTCATGAATTTGAACCAGAAACATTTGAATTCATATTTTGTCTTTATTAGGCTTTATTTATCTTTTCTTGCTTTATCTTGTATACTTTTTAATGACATGGTGTATATGTATTCTGTTTAATTTAGTCTTAAATCTATGGTTAAAACTACTTGGCCTTGTGTGACATGCAGTATAGCTTTTCTCCCAGAAAGTGTAGAAAAATAGTAATAATAGAAATCAAATGCTATCAGTCTGAGTACTTACAATTAATAAGGCAAACAATTGCATTTCTGTTGCTCATACGTTTTTTGTTTGCTGAAGAGAAAGGAGTCCATCTGCTGAAGAAGTGATGGCAGAGTAACATTAGGAACTTTTTAAAGTATAACAAGGTTAAAATATCAATCTCCTTTACGTTAATGTGCAGGATACATTTCACAGAAGTTTCCCCTAGTTTTGTCTTATCTTACAGTGCATTCACTTTGCACTCAGCTCCTGCTGTCTCTTAACCACTTCTCTATCCTACTTGTCCCACTTACAGCCATGGTATCAAGGCTGGAAGAAGACAGATTGTATAGGAAGAAGAAGTAAATGGACATATGCAGCGTTTTGTCAAAGTAAGTGCTAACTTATAAAAGTGGTGTTATAATTACTGCATGATGTGAATAAACATGACAGACTTCAGTGTATATTTATGGCTACCTTTATTCAGAAAGTTTGCATTACATTCTTTGAATTCAGGTCTCTGCTGTATATTTCCAATTTCTGTGAATGCTCTTTGTTTAGCAAATAATATTCATAAGAATTAGATCTAAAGAATTATATCACTAATTAGATCACTAGTATGATGAAAATAATTTCCATACTAATAAATCTTGTTGATTAGGAGACTAAGTGAAGAATGAAAATTACACATCTGCATGAAAGATTGTACCTATTCCTCCCTTTTACTCAGCAGATTAAAAATCTTCCTCTGATTTCAAAAACTCTACCATTTAGGATGGCTACTTTCAGGAACTGCTAATGGTCTATAGAGTGTTTTTGCAGAACATTTGCACTATCCATTGACCCCTTCATTAGCAGACATGAAATTATTTGGAATTCCAGTTCCAGCTGTGAACTTGTCCACGTTACAATGTTCATGTCTGCAACACTCTTAGCAGCCAGATCAGGTACTAAATGGGCCATAAAATATACTAACATATATTAGATAGCTCTTTTGCAGAAAAAGAGAAAAGAAAAGAAGAAAATAAGGCATATATATTCTACAATATCTGTATTTTTCCCTTTTTCTTTCTTTAATGATTGTTTTGTAGCATATTTTTGTATTTTAATTGCCATATCAACAGTGCATAGTTCTGATATTGAATCTGTGATTTAATTAATTAGAGAGAGAAAACTGCAGAAATGAATGAGAATATTCAATGTGGATAAAGCTGCCAGAGCCTTCATTAAAAAGGATTACCACTATTAAGAGCAATGAAAATTTGCAAATAACTATTGGCTGTAGATGTTAAAAATACACTCTTTAGGTGGTAAGTTGTTGCAAAAGTCACATAACAATATTGTAAAAAATGACAATTAACAAACTGTCAACAAAAGATGAAACAAAAAAAATATTTCATGAAGGAAATGACACATTCTGGATCACATGATGACAATTTTATCTGCACAGACATAGAGAAGGGTGAATAACTCAAAGTAACCTGTCGAACTAAATTTCATTTACACTGGCCTAATGTCCAGGTTTGATTCAGACATTGTGCATTTAAAGTTAAGTGTCTGGGTTAACCTGTGCTGTGAACTGTAAATAATCTGTGTTTCTTCATTCACTCAGCATACAGATAAATGGAACTCCTACAGTGACATGTGCAGTGGAAGCTAGGGATGGACAGATCTGTTTGGTTTTAGATGCCAGTATTAGCAAGATCCCAGAAACTAATACTACACTCTCACTATCATTCAACATCATTCTTTAAGAAAGAATAGATATAATATTATTTTAAGAGAGGCAAACTAAAAGACATTAGAGAAAAAAAGTTGCAATTTTATAAAAGCTCATATGCATTCTCCTCGTTCTGAGCTCAGCTCTAATGTTGCCCTGGGTAAAGAATGTCCCTGTTGTGAGCAGGAAAAAAACTTGAACATTAAATTCCTCTAGCCTGAAAATTTAGGAGTGCAAGAATTATATCGGTTTAGAGACCAATCAAATCTTAAAGAGTGAATTGCAAATATTATACAAGAAACTGAATACTTTGCTAAAGTTCATAAAACATCCCAAGGCTCAAATATATTTGTAGTGACTAGTGGAGCAGTCCTGAGAAACAACATACAAATTTCCATCTGTTCAGAAAGACAAAATAAAGGGCTACAATCACAAAATATTTGTGTTGAATACTTCAGTCAGCTAATAATAATAATGCAGCTTCAAATATCTCATAATCTTTCCCACAGGCTTCTTCTCTCACATGATCTGAGATTCCTAAGACCAGACTGGCCTTATTTGGGTATATACATCTGAATGTAACCAAGTAATTACACAACCACATGCACAAAAGACAGTCCAGATAACTCAAAAAGTTTTTAAAACATATGGAAGTATTTCAGGAAGTAGAGAATAAAAGTAGCAATCCACTGCAAATCACATTTACCTGATTTCCATGCGACACCAGAGTCTCTATAATGAAGAATTTGTGTACAGGCTCTTCGAGGGAAGAATAAAGAATTAAAAAATAATACCATCCAAACTGGTGCTCTAAATATTCCCTTCAAAGTCTGAACACAACTGCAAAGCACATTTAAAGTCATATAAGGTACAAAATTCCAAGGCATTGTGAGCACAAAAATATATACTTACACAACGTAATCCATTAAAAAAGCCTTTTTTAACTGACTCATAAGAGTAGATTGTTACAGAGTAATGCCTCATCACTTTCATCCCTTAGGCAAAATAGAAGTAGTGCAGTAATAACGAACGTTCTTTTGAAGTAGTTTTGGTGAGTGAATAAAGTCCTGTTTCCAGAACCTTATATAACTTCCTGGTGGCTGTCAGTATGTGTGAAGCTATTATTACTTCGTTAGTGGCTTGACTTATGCTTCGAAACTACTGTGACCAGGCACAAAGCAGAAAGGAAGGCACAAGTAGAGTAGCAAGATTCACCTGTAATCCTGTTTCATAGAATCATTTTACCTCTATGTGATAACACTAAGCTCCTTTGTGACATTTCAAAACAATGGCTCTTGTATTGTTTTGAGTTCCTTTAAGCAAGTGTTGAGAATCAGTTTGCACTAAGACCTACAAAGAATTCACATCCAGCTGTGTGAAAGAGAGTGTTTGATATTTATACATATAGATTGCTTGAATGTCAAAAGTGTCGATTGACTTGACCCCAAAACATTTTTTTCTCTGTTTATATTAATATTTTGATTTATTTAAAGAAAATATTATCAGGACTGAGGAATCTCAGGCCTCTTTTTCAAAGATTTATTTTTTCTCTACTGGGAAGTGATCATTTAAGGTGAAATTCTTCTAATTTAAATTTTCTTTCATTGAATTAGACATCTAATGTGATTTAGACCTTTGAGATTACAGGACTGGTTAGTGCTCTAGAACCCACAGGGTCTTTCCCCATCAAATGGTTACTGAAAAGCTCCTGTAGAGAGAGATGTGTACTCAGTGTCTCAGACCTTGGTGCAGATAGAGTGAATCACCCCTGAATGCTTTTCTTTCTCTTCAGACTGGGGAGAAAATGAGACACCTATCTAGGGCCTTACATTGATTTGTTCGATGGCCAGAAGTACATGAAATATGTATCACCCTGATTGTAGATCCCTTTGATGATGCCACTGCTAAATTGTTTTCCTCCAGATGAATGTGCTCAAGATTTTTTTGGAGGCTTTTTGTGTTTGTTTGTTTCTTTTTATTTTTTTTGCATATGAAATGAAAATTCAAATGCAGCTGTGCTAGAGACAAAGGAGAACAGAGCTCTGGAAAGCTATTTTTTCCACGTACATAAAAACCTACATGGCATTGTATTATTAAAACCAATGGAGTAAAAGATGGAAGACTGTAGGAAATTATTTTCTCTAATTTTTTCACCTTCATTATTGCTTTGTTGCAGTGATCCTTTCCAGGAATGAAATAGGGAACACCTCTCTACGTAGGCACTATTGGAGCAACTCTTGGTCACATTTATTTCAGGGAACACTTCTCTACATTGGCACTGTTGGAGCAACTCTTGGTCACATTTATTTAAGTAACAGCTACTCAGACTGGCAATTTTATTTGCTGGCAAAGAATTATGTAAGTGTGTGTCACAGACCTTATGCCCATTACAAAAATTATATTTGGCAACACCATGAAACATGACCACTTCCAGGAGAGTCTTCATATGACTTCTTCATAACATCTTCCTTCTTTCTTTAATTTATTATTAAGCTGATATTACCTTTTTTTAGAATGCAAATAGTAATTTAGCTACATGATTTAAAATATAAGTTCATTTTTTTCTTACTTTAACGACCAGTTATTGTTTGCTTGACTTACTGCCCTTATCTCACTTATTATAAAATCAAATTCAAAGTGAAATACTTAGAAGATGTTAATAATATATAACTCCTAATTGAAAGAGACAATAATTTATGTCCACAGTGGGTATCTGAAGTTTAAGCACTTTAATGTCAAGTTAATTCAATGTCAGCAGTGTCCTTTCACAAATTCAGAATTTCTATTAACTTTGCTTCACTCTACATTCTAAATGAAGTGAAAGTGGATAGCAAACAATCACAAATATGGGAATCATAAGATGATTTGAAATAAGAGTGGGCAGAAAAGACTCTACCGGTAAATCTAACGAGATACTAGTCATGCTCTAAATGACTGTGCAATTTTAGTTTTGCTCAGATTTTCTAGTTCTACTTTAAAATAAGTTGAGGCCTGCACTGCATCCAGGGTATGAAAAAGGAACAAAAATATATGCAAATAAAATATATGGCAGCTTGAATTAACTGTTTAGTTAAAATGCTGAAGTATGAATGTTACATTAGATATAGGTATATGCTGAAATGATTGCAGGACATTTAGGCCTAGATTGACCATGGTAGCTCAAGGTCCTTACCTTAGACACCAGCACTTGGCTGCCAAAGGCAGAGCAAAGTAACTCCCGAGGAAGATTTGAAATTATTTGAACAACTCTCTGGAGACAACATAGAGCCACCTGCTCATTTCTCCTCTCTGCTTGTTCTTTGCCAGCTTCTCATTGTTATCACTACAGCACTGGAAAGTGCATTTCTCCCTCTTTTTCAGAGCTTTGAGATGATTTCTGCTGAGACAAAATCCCTACCTTAAGCAAAAACTAAGTATGACAAATCTGTCTCATACATTCCAATTAGTCTGATAAACATATCTGCAGTACCTGCATCCTTTAATTCTTTCTCTGTTTGGTTTTTTTTGCATCTTGCTGCCTGTAAATTGTGACTTATAAAATCAGAAACATCATGTATGTATTTGTCTTGCACATATTCTGAAAACCATGCTATTAAATAATTAAAATGAAATTATAAAGAATCGGATTTTGAGTGAGAAAACTTAATTCTATAGCCACTTTTCCTGGTGAAATATGAAATATTTATCATTTTAGAAAATTAAATGGTCATCATCAGCTACACTCAAAATCTAAAAGAAAGGATAATATACTCTGAAGCTAAACTCTGAACAAGAAATGTATACCAAGGTGCCAATAATTTTGTATAATTTTGCTATAATTTTGAAGTAATTAGTATCTAATCCTTTGCCACATTATTTTTTAGTTAAAGCAGCAGCCAGTAATTCCTGTTTCATATCAGATCCTCCAGGAAGATGAAGACTCTTACTACAGAAACTGGATTGCAGTCTCCAAAGGCCAATCTCCACATTTCTTGTCACTGTGGATTTATTATCTGCAGAAGTGCTTGGAGGGCCCATAATTATGCCAATCCCCACTTGACATTTTAGACCCTTCTGCCACTATCTCAAGCCATCCTAAGTTTCAGCATCACACTGCATCATCAAAATACTGTTAGACAGCTATCAAGTAGCATCATGAGGATTAGAGATGTGCAATACCCAGCTATAAATGACTATTACAGCTCCTGCATCTTGTGCTTTGGACCATAGATCTGAAAGCAGATCTGTTGAATCTAGGTGATAAAACCTCAAATTCAGAGCTCACATTTTCCTTTTTTTTAGTTTTCTTGCTCTTCATAAACCAAAGTATAATTTTACTTCTTATTAATAGATAAACATTCCAATATATCAATTACTTTGTTTTACATGTTTAGTGGAATGTTTCAGTGTTCAACAGAAACAGTCTAACAGATATAATTTTAACTCCATATAGAGTAACAGTATTTGTGTATTTTACCAAAAAAATTTACTGTGGTTATGTTATGTATGAGCTAAAACAAATATGAGTAAATACCTATAGGCATAAAAAATACTGGGGTTATGTTATATATGAGCTAAAATAAATATGAGTAAATACCTATAGGCATAAATTCTGATCTTTATGTATGTACTTTATGGGTAGTGAGCTTGAGACAGATGTGTCAAAAGTATTAAGAGTGATGTGTTGAGGGTTTACCATCTGTATATCTATACAGAGGTGAATCATTTCACTAGAAGTCACTTGTGTGGATATATGGGTTATGTTATATATGAGCTAAAATAAATATGAGTAAATACCTATAGGCATAAATTCTGATCTTTATGTATGTACTTTATGGGTAGTGAGCTTGAGACAGATGTGTCAAAAGTATTAAGAGTGATGTGTTGAGGGTTTACCATCTGTATATCTATACAGAGGTGAATCATTTCACTAGAAGTCACTTGTGTGGATATATAAATCCCAAACACTCAAAATCACTGTAGGTGTCAAGTTTCGGCAGCAAAAGCTGAAGAGAATGGAATTATTATTATATTCTAATCCTGAAACTGTCAGTTAAGAAAAACTGGTTTTGTTGGAGTTGCTTGAGCTGTGAGCAACTGAGAAATCTTACTGTTCAAAGTTCCCTTTTTATTTCTGCTCACAATGGAAACTCAAATGCTGATCAGAAATATTTTTAGACTTTTTTAGTCTAGGAAATCAATTTTATAAAAACAGTTATTCAAATGGAAACTGAATAAACTTATTTTGTATGATTCATTCTGGTAAATGAAATACTTTGATAATTACTTCACTAAAAATTAAGAAAACGATGGTCAACTGCTAAGACAAATCAAAAATATTGACAGCAATATTTATAGCAATGACAATATCAGTTTAAAAATAAAAATTTAAAACAACTCCTGACTTAATTCTCTTGAACACGTTTCAACAAGCTGCACTACCTTGTTGGTTTTTTCCTCTGTACAGGGTGGACCAAACACTCAGAGTTATCCAGCTCACAGGTGAATCAATAAAATTCTTCCTGACTTCAATGATAGCTGGATCAGACCCACTGGGAAGTGCTATTGATGCAGTTCTTGGACTCTTGCAATCCAGCAGAACAAAAACTAATGCACAAAATATGACTCAACACAGTGTGAAAGAGGTAAGATCAGCAATATCCTTTGTGTTTTCTCCCCTATGACCTACCAGTGGTTCTTCGTGCACTGTTAGCTTCACAGCATGTCAAATTAGGTGGAGTCAAGGCCTCAAATTTACTTCCTTTCTTTTTTTTTTTTTTTGCTTTTCCTGTCCATAAGTGAAGTAAAGGTGAAGTTTCTGGGACCTTTGGGATAATGTACTTGAAAGAGCTTCTTTTTTTTTCTGCCTTTCTCCGACATAAATAACAAGTATCAGATACACTTTGTAATGAACATAAAGAAATGTTGGAGAGAAGAACGAGAAAACTTGTCTTTTATATGTTAGTTTGGCCTAGTCTTCCTGCTTTGTCACTGTCTTTAATTTCCCCTCTAGCTCTATAAAAACTTCTAGCTGTCTCTTAAATTCATTTATAGTATGTGCTTCAGTGGGCTTACCTGACAACTTATTCCTCACGTTTATTACTTTTAGGATGAAATAGTTGTGCTTGAATACTGCTGCTGTTTCCACTTAAAGGGATATTGCCTACTTATCAGGTTTTGTTTTGGTTTAAATTGACTAATTTTTAAAATAGACTTTTTTACTGACATATCCCTCTTTAAACGTTATACCCAGATCTTGGTATCTGTAATTGTATCTCTGCTCCACCAGTGAGGTATAGTATACTCCTATGGATAGGTTAGAAAGATTCAGCTGCCTCTCCTGAGTCTGTGCAGTAGGTGCTCCTACAGTAATGAAATCCTGCAGGCCTTCCTATAATTGCATCTCATCCTTCAAAGAGCAAGTCAAAGGCACAACTGCACTTCTGCTGTGATACTCTGAGTGTGTGTGCTGGTTTGAGCTGGAGTAGAGTTAACTTTCTTCATAGAGGCTAGTATGAGGCTATGTTTGGGTTTTGTGCTGAACACAGAGTTGATAATGCAGAGATGTTTTTGTTATTGCTGAGCAGAGCGCACCCAGAGCCAAGGCCTTTGCTGCTTTCCACATTGCCACACTGGCAAGGAAGTTGGGGATGCATGGGAGATTGGGAGGAGACACAGCTGGGACAGGTGACCCAACCTGACCAAAGGGATATTCCATACCATATGACATCATGCTCAGTATATAAGGTGGGAGGAAGAAGGAGGAAGGGGGGACATCTGGAGTGATGGTGTTTGTCTTCCCAAGGAACCGTTAAGCGTGCTGGTCCCTGCTCTCCTGGAGATGGCTAAACACCTCCTGTCTGTGGGAAGCAGTGAATTAATTCCTTGTTTTGCTTTGCTTGTGTGTGCAGCTTTTGCTTTCTCTATTAAACTGTCTTTATCTCAACCCATGAGTTTTTGTAGCTTTTACCCTTCTAATTCGCTCCCCCATCCCGTTGGTGGGGGAGTGAGTGAGCGGCTGTGTGGTTCTTGGCTGCTGCTGGGGTTAAACTAAGACAGTGTAACTGCACGTCAGCAAAACAGCATTGTTTTCCAGACACCTAACTGTCTAAAAGAAACGGACACACTAACCCTGTAAGTCTTTCAGCACTGGAAATGTTCATGGGTATTTACAGCACACTTCAAATTTCTTCCCTGTCACTGTTTTTTTCTAAAGTGATAGAACCATTTGGCTTGTTTTGGTTTTTTTTTTTTAATAAAATGATCTGATCCATACGAAGGGTTTAAAATGTCAAAGATTGTGGCAAAAGAGTCTTAGAAATTTTTGGAAGAACTGCTAGCTAAGTTTTTTCTCTTAGTATCTTTGACTGAGAAAACAGGAAGTTATTTGGTGGTTTATTTATTCATGCTGAAAATGCCAATGAAACAAATCTTCTTGGTTGAATGCCAGATGAGAACACTCGTGCTGGCAAAAAAAATCTCTCAATTAGTCAGGTGCATTTTGAAATTATGAAATCCCATGTATGCATTTTTACAATGCTGACAGGCAACTGGGGAAGCATATAGGAAAACTCTTCTTTTTAATATTTTTAATATTTTCTAATTCTTTGAAAATAAATGGAAGCTCTCCAGTGTACCTTCATCACTAAAATCTATCATTAGGATGTGTATGCATGTATACATGTACACATAGCTGCAATGTTGCGTGTACACACGTAAGCAATGTTGATATTAGTCTACCATTAATAAAGGGCAAGGGAAGAGAATATATCTGTTGGATAACTGTTGAAAATATGTCTATAGTACTCTCTATAATCTCTATTGTTCATGGAAGGAGAAAGAAGCTATCTTCCAAAAGGACATTGTATTTACATGTTCTTCATCTCCATGAAGGAGCTATTCCTCTTCATTTGTTTCATCTCTTTTAGTCTGAGGTAGCTGGGGCAAACAGAGTAAATCATAGAAACATCATAGAATTTAATGGTTGGAATGGACCTTAAAGATCATCTAGTTCCAACCCTCTCTGCCTGGGCAGGGACACCTCCTCACTAGATCAGGCTGCTCAAGGCTCATCCAGCCTGGCCTTGAACACTGCCAGAGTCAGGTCAGCCACCACATTCCTGGGCAACCTGTTCCAATGTCTCACCACCTTTATAGTAAAAAGCTTTTTTCTAATATCTAGCCTAAACATCCCCTCCTTCAGTTTGAACCCATTACCCGTTGTCTTATCACTGCAGTTCCTAATACAGAGTCCCTCTCTGGCTCCTTGTAGCCCCTTCAGATATTGAAAAGTTGCTCTGAGGTCTCCACACAACCTTCTCTTCTCCAGGCTGAACAGCCCCAACTCCCTCAGCCTGTCCTCATAGGGGAGACACTTCAGTCCTCAGCAACTTCGTGGCCTCCTCTGGACTTGCATCAACAGTTTCATGTCCTTTTTATATTAAGGACACCAGAACTACATGCAATATTCCAGGTGGGATCTCACAAGAGTAGAGGGGAAGAATCACCTCTTTTTGACCTGCTGTCCACACTCCTCTTGATGCAGCCCAGGATTTGATTGACTTTCTGGGCTGTGAGCACACACTGCAGCTCATGGTGAGCTTCTCATCCATATATACCCACTAGAGCTCGTGCACAAAATTTTTCCTGCTTCAGAGAACTAACAGCTTTCTCCAGGAACTAGCTTTGATTCTTCAGTATTAAAAGAAGTAAAAATATTGACAAAAAGCATAATATTCTTTTACAAGATTGTTAAAGAATAACAATTTTTGAAGACAACAGTTTTGTCAATTCTCTGCATACTACTGCAAAATTCTAGAGCTCCTATTATCTCATTAGATTTACATGATTCCAACCTTTCTGAAAGATGAGAAAACACTTACTGTTTATGCTCAGACAACTGTAAGGAGAACAGTCTTTCACCATTGGGGAATGCATCTTTTAAAACTATACTTTCTGGGGAAAGTGTGAAGAAGTAAAGTTCTCAAATTATTAAACAAGATTTATCCATTCATCCCAGCTAATGAGCTCTGGGCTAGATCCTAAATTTGGCTGACATTAGACTGCACAAGGAGCCATGTTTCCATCTACTGATGGGGGTTAAGCATGTTATAATCTTAAAATGGATGTCCTCAGGCATCATCTCTACAGTGTGGGTTTCATCATCTTTTA
Source organism: Acanthisitta chloris (assembly GCF_000695815.1). Taxonomy (NCBI): domain Eukaryota; kingdom Metazoa; phylum Chordata; class Aves; order Passeriformes; family Acanthisittidae; genus Acanthisitta; species Acanthisitta chloris. The sequence continues at coordinate 100,959 of NW_008683093.1, forward strand.
GATGTTGTTGCCATGGAAAACTTTTATATTGCTCTAAGGACTCTTTCAAATATTCTTATGCTGTGTGTCATTCTGTCTTTGAGCATATGGAGAGAAAACAACACTCCCTTGGCTAAATATGAAATCTATCCAAATTTGAATATCTAGGATGAACCTCAAATGTATAGTTGTCACACAATAATAGGATACTCAGTTTTGGAACAAATGTAAGAAAGCAAGTATTACTTCTGGATCTTGGGGTGGAATACTTTCAATATGGCCATTTTGTAAATGTTTTTACCTGATAACACATGACCCTTGATCTGTTTATTTTTCATGTCTGTATGTTAGACATGTATTATAGCATTTTCATATGTGCATAAGACAATTATTTGATTTCCTGTCTTCATCCTAGCTGTATCATACATTTGTGTGCTTTCTTTTTTGTTTGCTTTGTTTTGTTGGTGGAATCTGTTGGTTTTTTTTTTTTAATAACTCAAGTAGCTCATGAATTGGTAATGTCCTACAAGTTTTTCTTTGTTTTGTTGGTAGAGTTTGTTTTCTTTTTTTCTTTTAATAACTCAAGTGGCTCATGAATTGGTAATGTCCTACAAGTAAGGAGGTTCTGTTAGGCTATAGCAAAAATTAACCCTGATTACATTTGCCTTCTCTGATACTCTTCTCTGAACCAGAAGGAAAACATTAATGGTTTATTTAAGTCTGTTATGATGGCTTTTTACTATTTGCACAGTTTTATGAGGCAATTGTAATCTAAAAATAATTATGTGAAGAACTGTGAAATCACTTTTTTTATTTAACTGTCGATACAAAAGAGCATTCTGCTCTAGAATCAACAGCATTAAATTCAGTAAAGATAATCTTTCCTCACTGAATTTTCCTTAATGTTTGAAGGATCTATAAAAGAGAAATACAGCACCATTCTATTTCAGCTTATGAATCTGCCAAGAGAACTTAGCTGTGATGAGCAACATACTTTTGATCATAAATACTGTGTGATTCTTGCTTTGAATCATCTTTATTCTCAATTGTTGCATCAGCATCAGTGCTGGCATTAGTGATTTGCTGGGCTGTTAGGACCCAATTCAGCAAAGTGCTTGAGAAGTGCTCAGTTTTAAACAGGGAAGTAGATCAATCAATTTACTTGTATCTTTTGAATTTAAGTACAGTGAAGTGCTTTCATGAATTCCCATCTGAAAGAAAGAGTTAGGATCAAAGGTCTCTTCACATCCTTCATAATTCACCTGCATAGATGGAGTGTTTGTAACTGATTGGCAAACTTTTTTTATTATTTTTTGCCCCCCACATAAGACTGCAGATGTAATGAGTTTGAAAACCAGAATAAATTTTTTATGCCTTATAGTTTTAGATGTCTATTTTGGTAACCAAAACATGCAATATTATCTCATCAGAAACAGAAATTCATAAGGAAATTTAGAAGGCTTCCTTGAATATTTAAAGAAATAGGACTTGATTGTCTTCTCTTATAATATTATCTTCTAATAGCAATATATGCAGTGAAGACAGAACTGGGAAGATGAGGCAACAGAAAGAAAAATTCTTGCATTTTGGTTTTTTGTTATCTTTTAAGGTTGATTCCTTATCAACATTTCTGTAGTAATATGTTTTCCTTATAAATAAATGAACATTGGAAAAGGGCTAAGAAGCTTTTACAAGATTAGTTTTGATCCTGACAGTTTCTAACAATGCAGCCACATCTCATTCAGGAAATTGCAGCTACCACAGGCATTGAGAATCCAATCATTCTGAGAATTATCTTTTGAGATAAATAAGGAAACATCCCGGTGGGGCAATAGTATGATCCTCACAATCACAACCAAACTGTTCATATTTGATGAATAATGGAAGAAAATGAATCTCCAGACACAATGCAGGTATTATTAAAAGAGATAAAACCAAAATTAATTTTACCACTACCATGGTTTCTAATGTTTCTAAAATTTCAAATCTGAACTTCCCATAGCAAAATAGATCAGTATTGTTCTACCCAACATTTAAAGACAGGATGGCAGATACTTTATACATTGCATTTCCCAATCCACACATCAACCTTCATCTTGCAACTACATGTGAAAAATGCATTGAGGTTAAGTTGTGAGTCTCTGATATCACTCATCTCTTTGCTGGTCTTTCTTAGTTAATCATGCTGCAGTGAAACATTATTTTTATCCCTACTGTCTTTCAAAAAATACAGCAACAAAAAAGCCCCAACCCATATAAACAAAACAAACAAAAAACCCACCATGCTACAGTGTTGTTAGATGGAAGGTTTTGAAAGTCAATCACCTGAAGTCTGTAGTTATTCCAAAATGACAGAATACTGCTGTATCTTTTATCAGACAATAATGAGCTGTAAATATTTCTAATTAAGTACTTGCATCAAGTTCACTTATTAATTGCTAATGAAACTTCCAATAAAAGGGAAAATATTAAATAAATTTTAACTGGATAGACAATTTCAGGGGACTAGTCCTTATTTGACAATTGTAACTTCTTCTGTTCCAAAGAACTGAGGAAATGCTTAATTTGGTTATAGGTGTATGAACCATCTAACTTGAGTTCATATGAGGGAAATAGAGTTTTACCTTTTTATTTTTCCCCACGAGGATAGAGAGAGAATATTCAATCTGCACAGATTTCCTAGAGAAATCCAAAGAGAGAAGCAATAATGATCTTTCCATAAGATCTGGTTATCTTTAGATAATTAAACTTGAAATTCAGCACATGCAGAAACACAGTTGGACTAGATAATTGCTGTAGGTAGCTTCCAACTGGAACTACTCTATTCCAGAAAGAAAAAGTTCCTAAAAAGGCCATGTCAAGAAAACATTTGCAGTAAGTTAACTGTTTGAAAACTCCCGGATTTTCATGCCGATTTTTGTTATACAGAAGTTGTAAAATACTTTCATTTCTTTTTGAGTATGAATAACAGCTTTCATTTGCATTTTTCCTTATTTGCCAGAAATTAAAGAATAATTGCAACTTGACAGTAAAGCATTTGCCTTCTCTAGGTATACCAAATCTGTAGAGGGAAGTGCTGTGGGAATATATCTAAACAACAGAATTGCAGGCTCCAACAAGTGTTGAACAAGCTGTCATG
>NW_008683093.1:104094-136705 GCF_000695815.1 Acanthisitta chloris
GCAGTGGCTGTAGTTAGATAAAGAAGTTCTGCAGCATGCAGCAAGACAGAGAGGGGCACATCTGCATCTGAGAGGTCCTCAGAAGATTTGTTATAGGGCTAAAGCTAAATGAATAAAGAGAAAAATCAAGCTACAGACATTGAAAAAACCAGCCTGATGTGTATTTTCCCCTTTATTATAAACTGTAGCTTTCAAATTGACTTAATGAAGAAGTTTCATCATTTAGGCAGCCATATAATGCACGAGAATGCTGTTGCAAGATGAATGCCTATGTAACTAAATTTGCTTCTGTAGGTTGAATAAAGCTTAAATGCCTTTGAGAAATAATTTTTCAATAATTTATGCTTACAGATAACCTGTGATGCTATGAAGTAAATTAATACATGAACATCTTGATAGCTGGTGTATTTGATACACCATAGTCCCCAAATTCAACTCTCCAAACAACTATTACACATTTCATTATCCAGACATGATGACACTGATCAAAAGAATCCAGAATGTTTGTTCTGAATTGAACACCAATTTCATTCAGATACTGTTACCTGCTTGTTTTCTTTTCTATGCTAATCATAACAAAGTCCTAATGTTATGTTTCCACAGATTTTATTGCATCAGAGAGTAAGAGAATTTACATTTGTTTTGTTCTACTCAGGTGGTTTTATGAAAGTATTGTCTCATGAAATTAATTTTCATCAGAATTCGATTTAGGATTATTTTAAAGATTACTAATGTTTAGAAATTTCCTTAGAAAATTTATTTTATCCTAGAATGGCCAGAGTTGAAAGGGATCTTAGAGATCATCTAGTTCCAATTGCTCCTGCTGTGGACAGGGGCAACTTTCACTAGATCAGGTTGCTCAGAGCTCCATCCAACCTGTCCTTGAACACTTCCAGGGATGGAGAATCCACAGCTTTTCTGGGCAACTTGTTCCAGTACCTGGAAAGGGGAGAGCATTGTTGGAGTTTCTTCATTTTCTTAACTGGTGTAGTAACTCTGAGCAGCCTCTCTTCTCCAGATTAGGCAATACCCTCACATGCTTATGGCCCAAGACACTTCTCTGCAGATGTATCCAAGCTATTTCTAGTCCTAGGGAAAATGTTACCATGGCAGTACTCTACTTGGGTTTGCATGCTGAAGTTAATTCAGACATGCCTTTTTGGGGGTGAATTATATTATATAAACATATTTAATTTTAGATCCAAAAGAACATCCACATGTTACAGAGATTATAATTTTCCTGACACCTGAACCCTGTGCTTGGGAAAAAACAGTTATGCAGGTTAGAGAGCATTGACAAAAAACAGTATCTTAATCAATGAACCACTTTTGCTTAGACAATGACCTTGTTGGATTTTTCAGGCCAGTATTTCAGGAAATACTAAAAAATCATAAGGAGAAATCTATATTCCTGGACTTTCCATTAAAACTTCACATGGAAAAAAAATAAAAAAGGAAAAAAAATAACCTTTGAGGTTAGAAATAGCCTATCTTCCACCTGCTCTTCATGAGTCTCTTCTTTCACGCTTCAGAATTTCAGTAGGAAAGGAAAAAATATATTCATGAAAATCACTTCTTTGATCTGTGTGCAAAAGAAAAGTTCTCATAATACTTCATGCTGAGGATGGCTGAGAATTTAACCCTTTCAGTTTCTAGGGTAATCTCTGGTATACTGTATGAAGTGAGAAACCAATACATGAGACTTAGTTGAGTCTCAACACTTCACCTTTTAAGGTCAAAGGAAATTAAATTCATGACAGTGCTTTGCATTTTGAGTCACATGCAACCATCAGCAGCTGCTCTATGATGGAGTTGGATTTTTTTCTTAAAAAATTATTTTTTCATTTTTATGGAAACATAACATGGATAAGATTTTAGGACTGATGATTTATAGATGTAGGCTAGGAAAAAACCCACAACAAGCACAAATTATAATTTTGAAGCTCAAAAAATTTCTGACTGGGACTACTGGACACAGCTGCCTGTCATGCAAAGGTCCTGATGTAGATGTCTATATTAGAAAGTATTTCAATAAGATTTCAGTAGGATATTGATATTTCACTAAAGAAAAAAGAATAAAAGATTGTTAGATCTGTCCTCACATTGCCAGCATTAATGGAGCACCAATATATCCTCTCTTTGAGATCTTCAGGTCAGTGTATCTTCACGTCACATCTGACTTTTAAACACTTTAACTTCTTTTTATAGTCAATAGGTGTGAGGGAACTCTTATATTTTATTGTATAGTCATCATAACTCCAGCAACCAGCCCAATATTTAGACTCAAAAGGTGTTGGATAACAAGCCTTTAAATTCTTACAATACATTTCCAGAAAAGTGGAGGCTAACAAGCCCTGAATTTTGTGCAGTACACTTCAATAAGTTCTCAACTTACACAACAGACTCAAGGTGCTGGCTCATAAGCCACAGCACATCATTTCAATGGTTCTGGCTAACAAGCTGTAGTACACCACTACTTGAAGGTGCTGCTTCACATGCCACAACACACTTTCACAAGTTCTCCTCCCTCAAGAGACTTCAGTACAGGGGTAAAGTAAGATAGCCATGTTTTGGCCAAGCAAAGCAAGGGATGAGACAAATAAAGACAGAGAAAGGAGAGAGAGAACAAAGAATATCACCAATCCTTAGCTCGCCCATTGGTCCTGCCATGTGGATGGTTTGGAGCTGTGGTTGCAAGACAAAGTAGAGAAGAAAGAGAGGAAAAGAGAGTGAGGAGGCCTGAGCCACTCCCTTTTGTAGTTAACCTGGTGCACATCTCTTATGCAAACTAGATTTTTCACACTGTTCTTTTCATGTGTGCACAGCAGCCCTTTGAGTCCTCCTTCCAGGAGGTGAGATGGGGGCAGGGGGACTGAGCAGGAGTCTCCAGGTGAAGTAAGAAGTTGGCTCAGAACAACACTTCTGCACCTCCACAGAACCCTCTCTTCTGATCACATCTTACCTGCCATAACAATCAGAATGTTTGAGACAAAACATGCTTATGTCTGGTCCTCCATAGGTGAGGACACCTCAGGGGAAATGTATTTAGGAAGGGGAAAAAATTCTGGATTTGTGTGAGAGAGGAGTGAGAATCTGTAAGAGCAACACGTCTGCAGGAAGTTAGCTCCATCTTTGTCCTGAATTGTATGCATGAGTGCCAAATTTTTGATGACCCAGCCTGATAAGAATTGGAAGAAAAATACAGTGCTGTGAAACACCGGTGGGAAATACAGGCAAAGAATAATGAACTTGATTTCAGAAGGTAGTTAGTTACCTAAAAATGCAGAGAAGTATCCAGTGGCATTTTTATTATGCCCTTGGCCTTTCAATAGCCTTACTGCTCTTGAAATGAAGGCTAAGAGCTCCTGAAAATTCTACTTATCTGCTCATTTAGGCAACTAATATCTAGTCTAGGTCAGAGACTGTAATTGTAAAAACAGCATGATGTCTAAGTTGTACACCATTAGTAAATAGACTTTGCACAGTAGTAAATTAAGACAGTTAGGTGTCTTTACACTTATCTGTTAATGATAATGCAAATCACAGAAGCTGCAAAGTACATGAGAAGAGTAATTCACTTCTTAATAAGGTTTCTTGATGGTAAATAGTATAGTTCTATCACTAAAGTATCTATTTCTTTTACAGCCACATCTCTACATCATCTCTACAATGTCTATTAATTCTTGTGGGAGAACAAAATGGAGGTGAAAGGGTGTTAAAAGATACAATCTGTTCATTCACTAGTGCAAAATATTTTGATTTCCTTTTAAGATGCATTTTTCAATGTGTTGAAATGTGTTCTAGTTTTGAATTTAGGAACTCATTAATGTAGTTTTTACACCTTAATAACTGAGCAGATTATCAGGCTTAGGACAATGAGTAATAGGGGTAAAAAAAAAGAAAAAGCAAAAAGTGAATGTGCTTTGAGTGCAACTCTATAATCTGTTAAAAATGCATATTCTGCTGATCACCTGTAGCCTAATGCCCTGAAAGTTCAGTGACAATGTATTTCCCTCTTAGTTTATGACTTCTTTTAGCAGGTGGTGGACACAAGAATCCAATGCCTTCCATAGAAACTGGCTATCAACAGAACTGAGAACAATTAGAACACTCTTACTACAATGCTTTATATTTAGAGATTTAAAACTAGCCCTGATGAATTCAGTTTAACATGATGTTCAGCTTTTGTGATTCCAGTGCAGAAAAACAATCCAACTTCTGTACTACAATTCAAAATTGTCACAAATAGAGTGTTCTGTCCACAGTATACCATCTTTACTCTGGAGATATTAATCATTCTGATTTTGCTGAAAGACTTTATGGAAATCAGTATGTGTTCTCCATCACAGCACTTCATGGATTTTGAGATCTTATCTAGCCAGTTCATGCTGCAAGGGAATGAAAACAGTTATGTAGTTTCAGTTCTTTTATTTTTTTAGTTTTAGCAAGAAACCTTAGATTTTCAGCTGCATTTTATTTGGTAGCAGAAGATTAAAAAAGTGATGAACAGTAGGTTTTCCATGATATTCAGTGTCAGCTAAAATGGCTTTGTCAGGTTAGCAGCCTACATTGGTAGTATTCTTTTTCATGGGCCCTGTTTTGACAGATAATATTCCACACTACAATAATAACAAAACCAACCCCTGTCAAATTCAGATTTACTTGCTACACTCTAAAACCTCATGGTTTCTATACAAGTAGTGCCCATAGAAATGTGTTATTTTGCTTTTTTCTTTATCACAGAATCACAGAATCAATTAGGTTGGAAAAGACTATCTAGTTCCAATCCCCCTGCTGTGGCCAGGCAGGCAGGCACAGCTTTCATTAGATGGGGTTGCTCAGAGCTCCATCCAACCTGGCCCTAAACACTTCCAGGGATGAGGCATCCACAGCTTCTCTGGGCAGCCTTATTTTCTCCAGGCTAAACAATCCAAGTTCTCTTTGCCTTTCCTCATAAGAGACGTGCTCCATCCCTCTAATTTACTTGGTCGACCTTCTCTGGACTCACTCTGACAGGTCAATGTCCTTCTTTTGTTGGGGGTCACAGAGCAGATGCAGCACTCAAGGTGAGAGTCTTTTTCTTATAGGAATAGACATGGTGGAGAGAAGTTTCAGTGAGGAAAATCTAATTAGATTTTAAGAAAAAAACATTTTCAACAGGGATGTGACCAAGCATGGGAGCACTTTTCAGAGAGAAGCAGTGAATTTTGTCTCTCTAGAGATGTGTGAAACTAAACTGGCCTTGAGCAAAGTGGCATAATTTCAAATTTGACCTTGTTTTATACGAGGCATTGCACTGGGTGACTTCCAGAGGCTCTTCTAACTTAAATCCTTGTACAAGCCTATGATGTCTAGACAGGGCTATCAAGTTTTGGTAAGGGAAATGGTCTTTGCTGAAACATTTATGCACTGGTATTTGTTACATGAGCTCCTCTAGCTTGTTTAAAATAGAGTTGGATGTATTTGTACGTATATATGAGGGTGTATACACACTTAAGTGATGTATATGGAAAATATGTACACTTATGCAACATGTAGGATGAAACTAAATCTGGGATAAATATTGGAATGATGTCATTAGTCAAAATATGTTTATTTTACCTTATGATATCTGCTCAGTATTCTATCAATCCAGACTGTATTCAAGCATCTGACCTCCATCTAGCTTTAAACACAATTACAGAAGAAAGGAAAATAATCAATTTATAGTGGATGTTTCACCTGTTAAAGTGTTAATGTTGGCCACAGATTTCTAGAGTTCAGGGCTTTCCAATGTATAAGGCAGTGGGCACTGTTCATAATAACCAGGAATGTCTTGAGGATTTTTTTTGTCACTTACCCATCAACAACACGAAAGATTGCATGTAAAAAAATAACACAATTTCTTAGTGGTAGTACTGGAAGTGATCCAGAAAAAGATCTTCATTTTTGAAGTGTTATTGCTGCTTGATTTAATTTAAATATTTATGATCTGGGGAAGATATGTAGTAGATGAAATTATTTGAAGGCATGTTGTTACACTCAAAGTCATGTTATAGGCTGTAGTCTCATTAATAATGCAGCTAAACTGTGAGGGTTGTTTAAAGTCTTCCTAGTATCTCTGCATTTTCTCTGATGTTCTGATTATCTTCCAGTGTCCCTCTGGGTCCTAAGGTTGATATTTCAACCCTTCTCAAGAAGGATGGGAGACAGGGGGTCACAGTGACTTGTCAGCATCTGCAGGTGTCTGCCAAGAGAAGTATGACATTGATGTTTTCTTTCTCCTCAGGGTTGGGCTGTGCTTGGTGCTATATTTAAAGGTTTCCCTGTCACATTTCACTTACTTCTCCTGAGCTGCCAGCTGCAGCATGGCAGTGGTCCCCATCACCCCAAAGGGACTCCAAGCACAAAGGGGTTATGGTTTGTCAAGCAGGTACTGCAGTGAAAAGGGGGAGAGCGTTGTCACCTCTCTGTTAACCCCAGAGATGAAGTTGGAGAAGGAGAAGCAGCAGCAACTGGCCCTGGTGCAGTGGTTAAACCAGCAACACCCAGCTCTGTCAGAGTAATTTTCAACTTCTGTGCCTACTGAGAGGATGTATGAAGTTTGTGTGTGTTGGATACTGTAGGAATCATATGCTTGGATCTAATACCATGCAAAAATATGACCTGAAAGCTGAAATAAAGAATTTTTTATATATGTGAGCTAGGGAAATTAGTAAGAAATCTGGAATACTGGATTATCAATACACAATGCTGATGACAAGTTAGAGGAATGGCTTGAAACAAACTGCAAAAAAGGGAAGTACAAAATATTTCATCTAGGTAGGAATAGTCATCTGTGTATATATTCAAAATGGTAAATAGTGGGCTAGATCAAATTTCACTGCAGAGTAAGACGGTAGAGTCACAGTGGATCACAAAAGAAAGGTGTCATTTATTTAATTCTTTGTTGTTTTGCTTAGTTTGTTTAGGCTTTAGGCCTACAGTTTTACAGCACAGCTTGGGAAGGATGTGCTACTGATAATGCACAGACCTCAAAGACATTTGGAAGGGATAAGAAGAACTAACAAAGCCAACTCAGCAACTCTGCTGAAATCAGTCTCAACTAGACTGAAATCAGTCTCAATTCTGGCAGGGGAAGATTGCAACCACCATCTCACAACCCACTGACTCAAGAAATCCTCCAACTCAGAGGAGAAAGACTGAGCATGTGGATTAATTAGCATGAGAAGCAAGAGAAATTTTTAACCAATAGAAGATAGAATACTAATTAAGAAGAAAAGTAGGTAACTTGGAGCAAATGAACCATGATTCCTTTGTTTATTAAAATGCATAAATAGTGCAAACATTTGAGAATCAGTATGCTAGCTTTGTGGATTTACCACCTAGCACCCATCTTCAAACAAATATTAAATAAACATGTGTGTGAGATTGACTTTTTGCACACCAGATCATGAATCCTGCTTTTAGGGACAACACACACAGCCCCCTCTGATCTCTGAGGAAAGTAAGGGAGCTTATTGTCTGCCAAATTTCTATGCTCTATACTTGCAAGTCTTTTTCCTGAAAGATAACAAATAAGTTTTTCTGGTCTTTCTTGGCTACTAAACCTGCAGCTTTTGTGCTGTATGCTGCTGTCTAACAGCTCAAGCTGCTTCAGATAATCATTACCAAAGCAGTGTTGGTCTTGAGATCACTGGGACATTTCTGTGAGGAAGCTAGAGGCTAATAAAATTGGCATTAATCAGGTTATGCTGGATTTTGGAATTGAAGCATACCAGGCTGGTTCTGCAATGGGCTTCTATAGAGACTTTGCCAACACCCACCTGCAAGCTTCCACAGGGAGTCCTGTCTATGGCTTTGCAGTGTAAATATCGATATCTTGCTGCAGAATGGTATGATACATAGCTGACTGGAGGCAAACTGATGTTGTAATGAAGTGCTGCCAAAAAAGCCCAAGTTGCTCTGCCAACTGATCAGGTCAAAGATATGATCCCTGGAACTCAAAAACCTCTAATGTTAAACTACTACCATACTCCCTAACTTTCTTTGAGCTGGTCCAACTAGTCTTCATGCAGGAATTTTCCATGCACAGTTTTATGGCTAGGATGGGCTAGGTACCATTCCCAATAAGCAATCTGGATATAACATCCCTGTTAAGAAACCTTAGGGAATTAAACTTGGACTGTTGCTGCTTCACCTCAGGATCATAGAAGAAGCTCTAGTTCTTCATTTTTAACTAACACTCATATATCTATAATGCAATTCTGCCTTTTTACCCTGCATGCATCTGGGCACCACACTTCAAAATGCCTGTTGGATCAGTTAGAGCAGAAAACTGTGTTCCAGAAAATGTATTCTACACAAAATCTTGAAAGAGCTAGTATTATTTGACAGAAAAGATTCCAGGAGTATACAATAATAGCATTCAGATATATGAAAGATTGTGGCAAAGAAGCAAATAAATAATTACTCTCTACACTATGAACAAGACAAGAGATAATAGGCCTATTTTGCAGCAAAAAGAGATTAGGCCTGAACATAAAGAAAGGCTTCCTGACGGGGTGATAGCTAAGCACCCAAGTGAGTTACTTAGGCAGTCTATGGAAATAGAATAGCTAAAGATTTTTAGATATGCATTAGAAAAAAAATCATCTAGTTCAATTTCAGAAGAATTATAGAATATCCAAAGTTGGAAGGGACTCATAAGGATCATCAAGTCCAACTGCTGACTCTGCACAGGATAACCTAAAAGTTCAATCATATGTATAAGAACACTGCCTTAACACTACTTGAATATGGAGAGGCCATGACCACTTCCCTGGGGAAGTTGTTTCAGTGCTTGATCACCCTCTCAGTAAAGAAACTGTCCCTATTATCCAATCTGAGATTCCCCTGTGGCATCTTTATGACATTTCCCTGTGTTCTATGATCAGAAACCAGGGATAAGAGATTTGCACCTCCCTCTCTGCTTTGCTTCATGAGGAAGTTGTAGACAGCAATGAGGTCATTCCTTAGTTTCCTCTTCTTTAAACTGAAGAAACTTAGCCCCCATAGTCACTTCTTGTAAGGCATACCCTCTAGTACTTTCACTATCTCTGTTGCCCTTCTTTGGACACATTCTAATATTTTTATGTCCTTCTTATACTGTGGAGCTTAAAACACAGTACTTGAGTTGAGCCCACACCTATGCTGACTGTAGTGGGATAATCACTTCTTTCAGCTGGTTATCTATGCTGTGCTTAATGAACCCAAGGACACTATTGGCAATTTTAGCTGCCAGGGCACACCATTCACTCATTTTGAGCTTACTTAAACCTTATTTTGTGTAGGAGATGGAGCAGATTCCCCTTTAAGGCCTCTTCCAGGCCTGTTTTCTATGGTACTACTACCACAACTGAGAGTGACACTAGGAATGATGCTGTCATGACCCACTGGTAGGGAACGAGGAGTTTGTTGTAAATTCTTATCAGAATGAACAAAGACCCTGGACCATGGTGTGAGACCAGGGTACTCCTGTATAGTCACCTCAACTCCACTAGCCCACTATTTTGACTGAATAAATGTTGGCCAACAAGCCCTTAAATTTTGCAATACACTTCTCAAAAGTGGTGGCTAACAAGCCCTTAATTTTTCCCACTACACTTAAATAACATCTCAACTCCCACAACAATATTCTCAAAGGTGCTGACTAACAAGCCGCAACATACTTCCATAACCTTCCCACTCTCACAACAAAGTAAAGTATGATAGACGCGCTTTGGCCAAGCAAAGCAAGGGAGGAGATAAATAAAGACAATAAAGAGAGAGAAAGAAGAAAGAATATCACCAGTCCTTAGATCCCATGCTGGCCCTGCCATGTGGATGGTCCAGAGCTGGGCCTGCAAAACAAAGAAAGTGAAAAAGAAAGAGAGGAAAAGAGTCCTTAGTCCGCTCCCTTTTATAGTCAACCTGGTGCACAGCTCATGTTAAAGATATTTTTCAATCCATTTTATTCAAGCATGCACAGCTAGTCCCTTTGATCCTCCTCCAAGAAGTAAGTTGGAGGTGGAGAGAGGGAGGGAGGGATATGGGGACCCATGACTGAGCACACATCTCAAGGTGGAGCAGAAAGTTGGCTCAGAACAGCACTGCCCCACCACTGTGGGACTCTCTCTTTTAATTGCAACTTTCTTGGTGCAGAATGTATAAGACAAAACCTGCTTATGCCTGCTCCCCCACAGATGACAACCCCCCACCTGTACCTTGCATGACAGATTGCATGACAGATTGCTGGTTGGGTGGAAATAAAATAATGCTGGGGATCAAGCTAACCACTCAGTGCTATGCCATTCCAATACTCCAGCTTGTGGTCTGGATCTGATGGTACCCCTAGTAAAGATTTAAGCCTGCATGGAATGATAGGGTTATATCTGTGCTGGTAAACTAGTCTTACAGTAGAATTTAAAAGACAAGAACAAAGTCATTTTTTAGATCATAGCTGGGAAAATATTTCACAAATTTATAGAAGCAAGAGAGGAGGTATGGAGAACTGAAAAACCTGTAATTAATGTTGCTGAGACTGGAACAGGCAGAGAGACATGGTGATCCAGCATGTTAAGCAACCTACAAGTCAGGAGAGAAGCTGAAAACCCAGAACTGAAACTTAAAGTAAATGCAAGTCAAAAATTAATTTGGGGAAAGTTTCAACTTTTTTTTGGAGAGGAAATTATTTCTTGGTTTGCTATGTAGGTGGCAGTGTAGACTAGTGGGTCTTAGAATTGCAAAGAGTATCTTATTTTTATGTGGGTCTACATTAAAAAAAGGGTTTAAATCCTTCTTCCATACCTCTTTTTTTTTTCACCATGGAGAACAGCCTGTCACTATCTGGCACTAAACTAAAATAAAATGGTAAAGTAGATTTTTCCCAGCTTCCTGAAAAACTAAATATACACCCACATTTTAAGGCGATGACTAATCCTGGGCAAGCAAGGTTGTGTTAACCTATTTAAGGTTTCCGTCTGAAAATCAGGGATTTTAATGAAAATTCTAAAATTCAAAATAAAGTGGAGTTTGTAACATTCAGAACAAATATATACATCTGATTTCCTTTGTCTAGAAGTTTTTTACTGACTTTGTGAACTCACTGAAGCTGGTTATAAATGATGTATGAAATGAAAGCTCACTGTCCAATACACAGAGAGAATACAGACACCACTTTTCAATCACTGCTGCCATAAGCTTTATAACTTACTATACTGGTGGATTTTTAGGTTTTGTTTGTTTTTTTCTCTGTTCTGAAAAGGCGCCACAAAACACCACTGAGAATAGCCTGAAAAAAAATGTACAAGGAAAACCAATATTTTAAGACTGCTTGAATTTGGGTTCTTACATATTTTTTCCATTATTTTATGAAGGACCTGAAGAGCTAGATCTGTTTTAAACCATGTCTTTTCTTTCTGTTACTAAGGGAAGTTGCATATAATCATACCTGTACTTCTTCCATATTCGATAAGGATAGTGTCTATCAGTTGACTCTTGTAAAAATGTTAGAAAATGGAAGCTCTACAAGGTACTGTGAAATAACAGTGTAAATTCATTTTTAACAACAAAATGCATTGTTTTAAATATAAGGGATGTAACAGCAGTCTTTATCAGAGTTTTTGCCTTGGCAATAATAGAAATACATCCTTTTTGGTCAAGAGAAATCTAAAACTTCCATTTTTAATAATATCAAGAACATGGTTAAAATAAGTGCTAATAAAGATTTTTATTGCATAAGTTTTTACATGTGTTCCCGAAGTATAGCCATAATCCAAATTCAGAAACCATTATCCATATCCATATCACTAAAATATATACAGAAATATGTGAAGGTAATGATACATTTTTTATGGTTTCTTGTTACTGATTGCTCTATGTTGTGGTGTAACCCCAGTCAGCAGCCAAGCACCACACACCCACTCTCTCACTCCCCTACTAATAGGACTTGGGAAAGAATTAGAAGGGTAAAAGCTAGAAAAACTCATGGGTTGAGATAAAAACAGTTTAATAGAGAAAGTAAAAGCCACACACACAAGCAAAGCAAAACAAGGAATTAATTCACTGCTTCCCATGGGCAGGAGGTGTTCAGCACCTTCAGGAGAGCAGGGACATGCAACAGTTCCTTGGGAAGACAAACACCATCACTCCAGATGTCCCCCCTTCCTCCTTCTTCCTCCCACCTTATGTACTGAGCATGATGTGCTATGGTATGGAATATCCCTTTGGTCAGTTTGGGTCACCTGTCCCAGCTGTGTCTCCTCCCAACCTCCTATGCAGCCCCAACTTCCTTGCCACTGTGGCAGTACAAAAAGCAGAAAAGCTTTTTCTGTGTTTGTACTCCTCAGAAAAAAGAAAAAACATCTCTATACATCCATGCTATGTTCAGCACAAATCCAAACCATAGTCTCGTACTAGTCACTGTGAAGAAAATCAACTCTCCCCCAGCCAAAACCAGCACACTCTACTTCTTTGGGTAGTTGTATATGTTGATGGAAAGGCTATGTATTCAGGCATTGTAAGGCTACACTATGTCAAAATAGTGACTTTCCTGTACCCTTTGCAAAGCTGAAATATTTGCATAGAACTCAGTTGCAGGTCAGTTAAGACCTCTGTTAATTACAAAATATGATTAATTACAATATGTGCATCAATATGAAATATTAAAATAATATGTATTCATGAAGTTGGTGCTTTACAAATGTGTTATTTTATGAAAATATGTAACAGAAAATTTAAAAAAAACTTGTGGCATTTATTTTTTGTAGAAGATAAATCCTATTATACTGTATTGTTGGATTTTCTCAGTTAAACAAGAGCAAATCTAAAGTAAATCGACTCAAAATGAGAAGTTTATAACAGGTATTGGCCTGTTGTATGGCATTTGTTGCAGCTGAATAAAGTCCTAGCAAGAGTTAAGCTAAATATCTGTCACATATAGCTTAAATTCTAACATTGTATTATTTTAGCATTTGATTCCCTTTTATTTAGTTTGTGCTTCATAACAAAAGAGTTAAGAATTTTCAGAAAGCAGAGATAAAGAGTTTCCTTCCACCTCTCTTTTGAATGCATTAGTTGACAGCCATATTATGATTGCTTTGCCACATGAAAGAGATTAATTCTTATTTATAGTGTAAATTGCTTTCTCATCTCAGGATAATTACTCTAATAAAAAAATATTGGATAGAATGCTCACATTACCTGTAGTGGTTTAGACATCATGTTAAAATGAATTCCACAATGATGTTCCTCAATGTGATATCAACTAGGAACTTGAAGGAGAGAAGAAAATGCATTTAAAACTCTTGAATCTATATCTTATAGTGTTAGTATTCAATTCTTAAATGTGAAGAGATATTATGCAAAAAGAAACACAGTCAAACAAGCTAAAAAATTAGTTGTAGAAAGCTTTCTAGAAATGTCTATTTCCCTCCACTACACAAGGAAAGCTGTTCATGAATTGGAGAATCTCAGTAAGATGTTTAAGTATTGGCAGAATGGATACAGATCTTTCTTGATTTTTTTTTTTGATGATTAGTGACTTTTAGCACTATTCTGTCTTTTACAATATATAAAATCAATTAGGTGCTTCTCGAAACTAAGGCTTCTGTAGATCTCTTTGGCCTGTGAGGAATCTGTGTATTTTCACTTGTATGTACCTACTATATATGGTATGGGACTCTTGAGCAATACAAGTCTTGCCCATCTCATTTAGTGTTCATAATGCACCTAGAATAATAAGGAAATTAATATTAAGCAATGATCTTTGTGATCAAAACTGAAAACTAAGGTGATCAGAAATCCAGGTTGTCTAATATTTCTCCCTTCACTATCAAACTGAAAAGGAATGTATCTTGCTGCTGAAACTGATCAAAAGGCAAGATAATAAAATTCTTGATGTCCATGGTTTAAATTTAGACTGACAAAGATGAACTTGGATTAAAAGAAAAGCCAACAACATTTGTCATATGCATGGAATCAAGAGTGTTAGGCCCCTTATCAGAAAGAAAAATAGAAATTGCAAAAACAAGAGTTGCAAGAGTAGCCTGTTTCACCACTTTGGATATGACATTTAGAAAAGCAATGGTGTTTGAATGGAAATCAGTAAAGAATAACAAACATGCATATGAGGCAGACTAATGAAAGGATTTTTTTTTCTCTTTTAAGTCTGGATTTTAACAGGCTTTTTGTTCATCAGTGAAGCTCATCATACATGAGTGCAGAGAAAAAGACAATGGTCTACCAGGAAAGGGAGAGACTAACAAAGATTCTAAAGAAATATTATGAAAGCCAGAAGGCAACAACCAGCCTACACAGCTGCCTACCTGCCAAAAAAGTGCAAATAATTGGGATGCTCCTATCTAAATTGAGTGCCTGGTTCAGTTGTTGAATGTTCCTTTATTAGCTGTTAGGAAATTATATCACTAAACAACCAAAGAATTGCTACACAACAGCTGAACATTCTGTAAAAAGTGCAAATGTAATTGAGTGTTTTACATAACAAAAACACTCCTGAAAGGAGATAAAATGCACTCAGTAATTAATTTTTTGTTTATGATACTTGTGCTGCATTCCAATGCTTGATTAACAAATGCAAAATAAAACCTTTCTAGAGCAGCCATTATGGAACTAACAGAATATATCAAAAGAAGCAAAAAAAACCCAAATAAACAAGGGGTACAGTGTAATATCACTCATTCTATTTTTATTTTAGAATGTAAGACTTCTAAGACTGAAAGATTTCATTGTTAAACATCATGAGGGCAATGTAAAGTCAAAATACAGCCAGGTGCTTCAAGGTTCAATGTAAAACTATTCATTTATTCCAGGAATTAAATTTGTCAGAGCAATGAATGATATCCATTGTCTGGCACATCTCCCTCTTTTATTCCTTCAAACCATTAAATGAAAATCTGACATGAATCAAATCAAGGATCTTCAACATGGAAAGAATCAAACCAAGGGATTCATTTGGCTTTCAGGCTGATTAATTTCAGAAGCTCTGTGGATTTGGGTTTGAGGAACTGAGCACTGTGCTGTTTAATATTGGCAGAGAACACATTTCTATAAATTCCCAAGAGAGACAATCCTATCTTTACCAAACTTTGATTATGTTTTAGTTTGGATAGACTGTTTGAATGAACAACTACATAATATTTACAGAATGTACAGGGGCACAGGAGGGATAAGCATGTGCTCAGTCATCCTCTGTGTTACTGGACCCATGTGGCTATTCAGCCATTTGAAGTGTGCTGCTTTTTGTTAGCTACTCAATCATACCACATTTAATTATTTGAAGAAACAGCAGACACTCAGAAAGAAACTGCTAACTGAAAAATTACAGAATCACAGAATAGCCAGAGTTGGAAGGGACCCTTGAGGATCATTTAGTCCAACTCTTGGCCCTTGTGAAATGTGTTCCCCTGATTCGTGTCAGTGTTAGAATCCACCTCAATATCGTTTTGTTAATAGAAGCCTGAGATTACTTGTGATACTGATTATTTGGAATAGGAAGCTGCTATGACATATAGTTAAGCATTATAAGCCAGGAGGGCTGAGAGATTCATGAGGGCAGAGCCATGGGCACCGCGGGCAAAGATACTTATTTTGAACTAGTGATTTAGGCTGAATAATACAGATTGTTTGTTAAGGACATTTTGTTTGCTTAGCATTTACCTTGTTTTGTCAAGCTGTGTTGTTGTTTCTGGAGGAAATTTTTGGGGTTCGATCTGGACAGGAATTGATTTCTGGCTGACTCTGACAGAGGAGAAGGGGTTAAATTTAGGCTGATGCTTTGAGGTGTTTACTCATGAGCTGTGCTAAGAGAAGAGATAAAAAGTTCAAGAAGGCTCAAGGAGGTAAATTTAATATGTCCCAACAAAGACCTCCCTCTTCTCGGGACAGTCATGAATATGTATTAACAACGAGTTTATAAACTGGAACCAGAACTGTTCGGTGTGTGTTGGGAGAGTAGAGACTCCCCGAGCACCCAGAGCTGTTTGTTTGCTTAAATTCACATAATGAATTGTGAATTTTGACTGCAATCCTGTTTGGGGACTCAGTCATTTATCACAGCCCTGCACAGGACAACCCTGATAGTCACACCCTGTACCTCAGAGCATTGTCCAAACACCTCTGGAGCTCTGTCAGCCTTGGGGCTGTGACACTGCCCTGGGAGCTGTTCAGTGCCCAAACACCTCTGGGGGAAAAACCTGTTCCTAATCTCCAGCCTAAACCTTCCCTGATGCAACTTCAGACCATTCCCATGTTCCTGTCCCTGGCTGCCAGAGGGGAGAGGTCAGTGCTGCCCCTGCACTTCATCTTGTGAGGAAATCGTATACAGTGGTGAGTTCTCCTCTCAGTCACCTCTTCTTCAGGCTGAACAGACCAAATGCCTCAGCCACTCCTCATGTGGCTTCTCTCAAGGCCCTTCACCATCTTCTTGCCTCCTTTGGATTCCCTCCAATAACTTACAATCTTTCTCATACTATGGTGCCCAAAACTGTACACAATATCAAGGTGAGGCCAGACCAGAGCAAAGTAGTAGTGGAAAATGAGTATTTCCATGTATTTCTGTCAATGTTCATGTGCATGTATACATTTTGAAATTTATTTACATGTACCTGAATGTAAGCATCCATTCCCTAAAGAACAATAAATACAAGGTTCTTATATTTTGTTACAATTTATCTAGGAGGTATGATATGGGGGTTTTTTGGTAGCTTTAAATTACCTTAGTGATGTGAGAATTACAGTGGAATGATCAATATATTTTATTTTAAACTAATCTGCCTTCCATTGGTGAGGTACAGCTGAGTACCAAAACATATAGCATTTTAAATGGACCACTCTTAAGCATAATCTATCCTCTGTTTACTATAATTAATGACATTCCCATTGATCACAATAGATATATTATTTTTCAGATGACTGATCTCCATACATCAGCATTCAGTACTGATAAAACATTGTCAGCAAGTCAGTATCAACTCAGTACAGAATAGCAGTTGAATTGTAGCTGCTTTATCATAAATTTACAAATTAATAATTCATTCTGCTTATTGCCTCTTCCAGTTTCAGTCACTCCACAATAAATTATCTAGTACCTCTTTTACAACTCACAAAGTTTAATAGCAAAATATAAATGGGCTGGCTTTACAGCATTTTTTTCTTTGGATTAATTTCCATGGCTGGAGTCAAGACTCAATATTTTATTAGTGACCTTTACAAAACTGGGAGAAACAAATTTGATGAAAAAAAAAATCAGGAAACTGTGCTACTTAGATTACTTCATTCTGAAGTGTTTTATTACAAATCACTTTGAGGATTTGGGGACCAAATTGTTTCAAATGAATAAAACTCCATTAACTATACAGGTTTGGAAGAAAGTCTGTTCAAAAATAAAGATCAGAATTTATAAAAATGGGAAAATAAGTGCCCAAAATTTTACAGGATCATACATGCAGGGCTTAATCCAATAATTTTGACATGAGCAGGATCTCTGATATTTCTAAGGTCCAAAGTCATTTGATGAGCTATTTTTGTGTAGCTTGCCTGACCTTTTCTGACAGACATTGACTTGATGCTGAGTGAACCTGTAAGAGTCTGCTTAAAATCATGTCAACCCTATTCCTAGCTAATTTCATTTATTATATTTTACTTGCCCTCCACCCCCATAAATGCTTAGTAACTTTATCATCTGACACTTTTCCTATTAAATGAATACAAAAGTTAGACAACATTGATCATGCTTCACAGCTTTTTTGGGGCAAGATTATATCTAAATTAAATCAGATTTAATAAACAATAAAATTTTGTTGGAATTATAATATCCGCAGTTTAACATTGCAAATACTGTGTCAGTCCAACTTCTTTTGAAACTGGTGGTTGTCTGTATACTCAATTTTAATGAAGTTGGGTCAGACTCAGATTCAGTAGCATATTCTTGTGCATGAGTCTGACAGAGAACATGCAATAGATTTTTCTTCTCTAATCTTTCTGCAGTAAAGGATAATTAAAATAACAAGAGGACGACTGCATTTAGGCATGCACAGTTTTCAAGTATGAACTGTACTATGCTTTTTTTTAACCTAAAAGGATCAGTAATGAAACCTCTTGGAAGAAAATTGTCAAGTATGAGAAGATATATAAAGTTTAAGATCAATAATTGTTCAGGATGCATTGTAGGGGAAAGGGGTGAGTGTATAAAAATAACAAAGAAATACATTACAGGTGATGAATATGATGTTCCTTAAGATGGTTAAAATGAAATAAGAGATCAATGAGAGTCTTCAAATCCAGGCAAATTTCTTGGCAAGAAGCTATCAGCCAAATTAGTGCTTTATACTTTTGAAGATGGGAAGAAAATGACACAAGTGCATTTTTTTACTTTATTTCCTTATGTTTCATACCCATTATGCAATATTTGCACTGGAATATTTTGTGGTGATACAACTACAGACATCTGTCTTGAAGTGGTGCACAGTCAGTGTATTTGGGTAGGAAGGTGTCCAGTTCAATTCTATTTTCACTTTTCTTCCAAAGGATTGTAGAAATACAGGGAAGTGGTATGAACAGACCAAACATAAATTCCTTATAATGTAAAAAATAATCATAGAAAGTCAAGTTGAAATGAAATAGAAGATACGAATTCAAATGTATTTGGTAGACTTTTTATAGTCACCTATGAAGTTTTTTAAAAAGAAGCTAAACAAAACATGTAAAGAGCACATCTCTCCTTAATTCTCTTCTGTTTAAAGGCAGTCTGCCAGTAGGCTAGAAAGGCTCACTTTTCCCATCTGAGTGATTTTGAATATGTGAAACCAGCATTTCTTCCCTTTGTGAGTGACAGTTTGTGGCTTTAAAGATATATTCTTCTTCCATTAAAAGACTATATTTTCTTTCCAGAACTAAAAATATTTTCTCTCGTAAGCGGTACTTAAAATGATGTGAAAGTGCTCTGCTTTTCCTCCTAAGAGACTAAAAATATTTCTGATGGAAGTCAAAGCTTTAGGTGGAAATAAATACAGAAAATTAAACATTCAAGTTTTAATTGCACCTGGTTCAAAGGAAAAAAAGTTTCATTCATGAGCCCTGGAAACTTTTTTCCATGGAGCATGAGACAGATATATGAAATATTATCCAACTTACTGAGCCAATGGTTCTGAAATCTGATGTGGCCACCTAGAGTTAGTCAATGATTATGGGATCATGAAAGTTATCAGTCAGAATCCTAAGCTGTGTAAATTACTGTGTGTAGAGATGTATTTGCAAATACCTGTGCTTTACAATATGTATCATAACAGTGTCAAGCTCTTACTATGTAAACTTAAAGTGTTGTCTCCTGTTGTCAGCTTGCAGTCTAAACTTAGACTAAGCCTAAAATGACATCCTAAAATTGAAACCACACCTCAGACCTATATATAACCCACCTGTTTCAGTTGATACTATAAGATCCTTGCAATGCTTTTTTGTTTTTGAGCTGAAGAGCTGTAAACTTTGTTAGATCTGTAGTCACCAGTTTTCTCCTTTTGGGTATCTATGTTTATCTTCCAAAACTCAGTCAGACCACTTTTTTCCTTTCTTATTACCACTAAGAGGGAATTTAAGTCTTTATGCACTGTTCATATGGACTCTTTTAGAAAGAGTGACCATACCATCCATGTCAAGCAACACACTTTGGTATAGAGCATTTGTATAATAAACCAGTGGCAAACAGCCAAGTTTCCATAATCTTTTTGTTATGGGTAGCTCAGGTGATGGGGAGCTATTATAGCATGATGTTTTGCTCAGTGTATAACATAAAATGAAGTTTCCAAAGTAATCTGAAAGTTACCATGAATCTTAACAATTTTTATGACAGTGGCCTTGTAGCAAACTTCTCATTCACTCCATCCAACTGTCATGTACCACAAGAAACTAAAGCAGGTTAGTGTGCAGGATAGTTTATAGTTTCATTGTTATTTGGATTAAATTTAATTTTGCTTACATATTAAAATGTGAGTTAAAATTATTATTCTTTGAAAGAATTAGTAATAAGAATTTACTTGAAGCAGTAGCTCAGCAAGAGTACATAGTACCTGGGAAAGGGTAAAACATTTGAGGAAATTTTCCATCCATTTTCTTTTGCATAGAACACCATCTGTGACTTTAACTTGTGATCTCTCTTTTTTCATGGCTCTTTGTTATGCAGACCATATACTTTCTATCTCCAGGAAACTCTATAATGGCACCTGCAAAGTCTTACTTGCAGAGGAACCATCTTAGCCTGAATACAGATGTTTTAAGGAGAAATTTGGGAATACCATACAAGGATAATCAGCATATTATTTTCCTGAAAAATCACAAATACAATATATATACATCCAGATGTGCAATTTTATTATATTATGCTCTATTATTTAGTTATTTTGGGGAACAGAGCTGTATTTTGCCTTGTTTTTATGTACAAGTAAGCAGTCATAAACTGATTTTGCTGAATTAATACAGTTAAGTTTATGAAGATGAAATGGGAGCCTTAGTGATTTTATTTTGCTAGTCTGAAATGCAGCATTTATATGAAACTTTTATTTAATACATCTTCTTTTCCCCCACCTCCATTTAAAGCAGAACACTTTTTCTTCACACTCTCATAGTCCTCAGCAAGGGTGCTCTGCTGAGTTACATTCCATTTGTCCACCTGGAATTTGCCTTCTTTCCTACAAAGCTGCTTTTTATCTGGTGGGTCCCCAGCCTTTTCTCTTTCTTGGCACTATTCTGTCCCAGCTGTAAGATCTTTTGTTAAACTATATCTTTCTTTCTGCCCATTTCTCCATTCCATTTGATCCCTTTGAATATCAGCCATACTCTCCAGTGTATCAGCTACTTCCCCCAATTTAGTAGCATCTTCAGACTCACTGATGGCATGTTTGGCCTTATCTTCTAGACCAATGCTAACAGCCTGGAGGATGTCACTACTAACTTGCTACCAACTGGTTAACAATTGAGCCCAGTGGTCCAGTCAGTTTTCTGCCCATCTTGCAGCCCACATCTTACCATTGTGGACAGAAGAACAGGGTGGAAGACTATGCTGAAAGCCTTGCTTAAAACAGAATAAAGGGTATCCACTGCCCTCCCCTTGTACACTGAACCGGTTATCTCATCATATGATGATGAGATAAAATCAGATTTGCTTGGCCTAGGTAAATACATATTTGTGGTTCCCAATCACCTTCATGTCCTTCATTACCTCAGAAAGGACTTTGAGGAGGATTTTTCTGGGATTAATCTTCCCAGAGGCTGAGGTTACTCCTGTAATTCCCCTAATCCTTCTTATTGCCATTTCTGAAGATGGAGGTGATCTTTCCCTTTTTCAGGTCTTGAGGAACCTCCCCAGTTACTGTGACCCTTCAGAAAGGATAGAGAGGGGCCCTGCAGTCCCAAAGGCCAGCTCCCTCAGACCCCTCACATATACCTATCTTGTCTCAGATCCAGCTAGTTTAAATTGTCTCTAAATTAGTCTTCCTCTGAGCTGGGGTAATGTTTCCTTGCTATAGATTCAGCTGTGGGACCTGAAACATTTGAAGGTGCACTTATAGACCTTACCAACTCCTAACTAGAAAAAAACCAAAAAACGTTTCCACAAATCAAAAGCCAAGTAATAATATTATCTGAAATCATTTCAACATGGGGTTCTTTTTAGGTTTTCCTCCTCCTTAGGTGGGTCTCAGTGAAGATGTACTGACACAAACCATTCATCGGTTGGTCTCAATGAAGATGTACTGACACAAACCATTCATCACCTCTGTTCCTTCTCAAGTGATTGCATAAACAATGTTGTGGGTAGTCTGTGCTTGTAATTGTGCTTCACAGAATAATATTTCTCAGTTTGTAAGCAAAACATTAGAATCATATTTCAGGTTAAATGAAATGTAAGCAAAATGAGGAAAGCCCATTTTATTTTAGGTTCTATCCTTTGAGTTCACTGTTAGAAAATTAAATACGAAGATATATAAAGAAATACATCTATAAGATATATGCATTATGTTGGTTTTCTTTTGCAAAACCAATTTTCAGAGTACTCCGGTATGTAGAAAAAAAAGGCTCTTTTTCTAGGCTATGAGATCTTTTCTGTCTCACTCTATATATCTTAAAGTAGAAGTGATTAGTGTATGGTAGGAGGTATTTCACATACTGTAGAACATTGTTTAATAATATTATCCGTTACTTCAGGTTGAGACATCCATTCCGTGGAACTCTTACTTAGAAAATCTGTCTTATTTTACATTTAAAATATACAAATAGCATGGTCTCAGAGCCATTACAGTCATTTGCTGAAGTTGAGTGAGCAGCAGCCAGCTGGGACAGGGATGACAGATGAGATAAACATCTCTGAATCACAATATTTGCCTGAGTACCTACATCATTATTGTTATCCAGGAGACCTTGCATCACACATAGAAAAACTACTCAGCAGATAAGGAGTGTTTTGACTAGTAGTCAGGCTCTGCAAGCTCATGTTGACTTGTTTCTGGTGTGTTTAAGTTCTAATTGAGGAAAGAAAGATACAGGTGGGTGTACCATCTGGGAAAGACAAGTGACCCCTGCTCTGAGGGGTGGAGACATAAAAAGAAGGAAGGTTGCAGCATAAAATGATCACATTTTATACATGTCTCAGAGAACTATAACCTATCCTAAGGAACTGGTCATTTTGATATGTTTTGTATGTCTTTTTCAGGTAGAAAAGTCAGTTTGTCAAATGACAGTCGCTTTCCAAGCTGACATAGTTGTATTCACCCTCCTTAAATGCTCAGTAAGGAGTTGGAGGTTTGTCAGTTAAATATATGACATTGTTATGACTCATGATGACATGTGCAATGACACGACTTACCTAAGGTGTTAAAAGTCATCTCTCTGCCAAGGATGTGAAATGACACAGTGTTCATTCCACTGACGGTTTTGCCTCTCCTGTAATTGAAATTTTTGCAGCAGTCATGGCAAAGATACGATTTTCCACCTCTCATATAGCTCTCATCCAGGTCATGCAATAGCTTTGTGAGGCACCATCATGAGTATTTTTCCTGTGGGGAAAAAAAAAAAAAAAGAAGAGGAATTACTCCACTAAATATCTACCTTAAAAATGCCAATCTCATGTGGCCTGTACTTAGGTAAACAGTATTCTCAGACACAGCAAGGACAGACTTTTACCTTCAATGCCAATGTTTTAACATTTAAATCCTTGAAGAAAAACTTCATCTGAGATCTGAAAGTGTCTATAAATACTGGGTTTATTGTGGCTGTTCACATCCCTGAGATAGTTTAGAGAATGTAGTAAATGTCCTGTTTTGAAAATTGCACCTTAAATGTTGAGAGAATACCTTAACCTAAAGAATGAACACATTTCCCTGAAAACAGAAGAATATTTTATATGCATATAGCCATGAGAAATGAAAAGATGTTTTGTTGGTGTTGTTGTTAATGGGATTGATAGATGCAGCCTTGTTCACTACCATTAAAATAATTGGAAAACTTCTGCTGATTCCCATAGAAGGTGAAAGTAACTTTGTGTAATAATGGAAAAATGGTTACAGGAGTATGGAATTAGCTTCCTAGGAAAAAGGTGAAAGTAACTTTTGTGTAATAATGGAAAAATGATTATAGGAGTATGGAATTAGCTTCCTAGGAAAAGGAAAGTCATACTTGGAACAAATCTGCATGTTTACTGAGGATGGCATTAATGCTTTTGGAAGTACATCATTAGCTACCTCTAACTGTCCTTTGATGAAAAGTGTGATGGTAAAGATCCAAAAATATACATAAGCACTGTGATTCTAAACACTGAAATAGTTATGTTTTTCTCTGCAAGGATAGAATTCACAATCTTTATTCTCAACTGAAAAGGGAGAGGTACCTAAATGTGGGATTCACTTTAGGCAAAATACTAAGTGGAATCATAGAATCATATAATTTTAGGGGGTGGAATGCACCTTATAGATAATCTAATCCCAAGCCCCCATGCCCTGAGCAGAGACACCTCCTCACTAGATCAGGTTGCTCAAGGCTCATCCAGCCTGGATTGAACACTGCCAGGGTTGGGGCAGCCACTACTTGCCTGGTCTACCTCTTCCAGTGTCTCACCACCCTCACAGTAAAAAACATTTTCCTAATATTGAACCTGAATTTTCCCTCCTTCAATTTGAACCCATTACCCCTTGTCCTGTCACTGCAGTTCCTAACAAAACTGGAAGGGGCAATGCTCCAACAAATCTGACTTTCACTTGAATTTGAACATATATTTCTAGCTTCTAATTAGGCATTAAAGGAAAAAGTTGCAGAATCTACTGTCTGTATAAGAGGTAAATGACAAATGAATTCCTAAAGGAAAGATGAAGTCTGAGCTTTGGTTATACTTAATATTCAGGGATCTGAATGCACATCTCTTCTTTCAAAGGAAAATCATCACATATTTTTGCTGTCTGAGGATGTGAATGGAAGATTCATAAGAGCTGAAACAGGAAGAACCACAGCTCAAAGACACTGGGCAGTGCATTCAGCTGCAAGTAAGTGTAACTTTTGCTACCTAAATTATTTGAGGACACTGGGCAGTGCATTCAGCTGTGAGTGTAACTTTTGCTACCTAAATTATTTTTGCTTTCTGTGTTAAACATCTTGCAGATATAACACAAAACTCCTAAACTTACAGACATTTTGAACTTACTCTGGGTATTATTTATTATTACCTGTAATTGTTTGGGGGTTTTTTTAACCTACAATTTATTCATAACAAACCACTTTTAAAAGTACTATTCTAGTTTTGTTGACCACTGATTACTGGTCTCTTTTTTTTTTTTTTTTTTTTATTTTTGCAGCTTTTTCAAAATTGGTAGAACCATTCAAATTGCCAGAAACAGAGTAAAAATATACTGTTTATGATACAATATTTTCTATATGAAATTTGAGTTATACTTTGGGAAGATAAGTACATATCTCAAAGGTGACAAAAGGAAACTATGGAAAATATACATGTTGATGAAAACCATTAGACTTCTATAACAAGCAGAGTTAAGAAGCCCTGATTGAAATTGGTGCTTTCTGCATTTTTTGCTTAGGATTCCTTTGCTCAGCAAAGTTTTGGGGAATATGAAGATTGTCAAAGACAATAACAACCCTATTGATTCCATGGACTGTCATTGACTCATGTTTTCCTATTGTGTTTTTGCCCTTTACTTTAAAGTGGAGAGAAGGGTTAGAGGCAAGTTTAGTAGGTGTGCTTTAGGAGGAAGCACTTGAATTTTGATATCAGAAAGACTTTAAAAGATTTGAAAATGTTGTCACTTTTCTGACACAAACACTCATGAAATGTAAAAGACCTCAGTGGGCCACACAGATGAGACACATTTGCATTTTTTTTAAACTAAATGGTGCAATAGATACACAACACAATATCTAGTGTAATTTCATTTGAACAGTGCCCTTTAACAACACTTGGCAACAGCTATATAGAAGACAGAAAAAAATAGAGGGAACTTCTTTCTGAATGATTAAACAGCTTTCCATTAAGAAAATACAATGCTTCACTCTGAGTATGGATCAATTTACTCAGAGGTTAAGTGGCTTCTTGAAATGTAGAAGGAAATAAAAGCCTATTTTACTATTGCATTGTTTCTATTTATGCAAGACAAAGCAAATGCCAAAGACAATATGAGGGGGAGTTATATTGACAGTTAAATAATCTCTGATAATAAGAACCAAGAATGCTTGGAAATTATTATTCAGATATGAGAACTGTTTGCTGGATAAAAATATATGCCCCAGATGTACTGGGAAGAGGTACACAATGTACTAGAGCACAGGGACCTTGTATAATTTGAGAAATAGAATCAATTCTGTACAAGGTCAAGAGTGAAAGTAATTTGGTCCAAATTATTTTCTGGTAGATACATTTCCTTTTCAGTGTCTGGTTAACTGGCTGTTTAGTAAACTCTGGTTTACTTTTCTTTTTATTTTTTGCTTAAGTTGGATGTAGTATTTACACATGGACAAGTATACCATTATTTCTCAGGTTTTTTTCTGTATGGGCTGTGTCCCTGAATTTGCAAGTTAATCCATGCAAATTGTTCCTACACTTATTTACCTTTACAATCACAAGGTCATTCAACCATATATAGTACTTGATGTTAGTTTTTATTGTGCTTCAAGTAAATTTCTGGATAGATGGATATAACTTCATTTGCAAGTCTATGGAAACAACATCAGAAACATTGATAAATTGTGAAAGAGTCTTTCACTATCAAGCTTGATGTATACTTACATGTTAAAAACTACAAAGACTATTATAGTTGCAAATCAAAGCACTCCAAAGTTAGAATGGGCTAGAATGTAAGTAATCTCTGGAATCTTAATTTGTCTTCTTGTGCATAAGCTGTATAATACAATTTTTAATTAGATGCTCATGCACTGCTCTGTCCATGAGACTCTTGCATCATTCAGCACAAAAGATTAATAGAATTCAGTAAATAGGTAGCTATTCAGTATTTTGTTTTCTTGTTATCATTCACTGTTCAGCCTTAGGCCACTATTCAAATGCTGCTAGGGAGACAGAATTATTAATTTCTTCATGTTTTATTTGATGGTAGTGATCATTATAACATCTAATACTTCACAAATAGTAATTAATTTCCTTTCACAGAGCTCCTATGCAGTGAGAGGGTATTATTCCTGTTTAATAGGTGGGGAGCTGAGACACAGAATATCAATGGCTGAAGTCTATGAATACTTTGAGACTTCTAAGACCTGTTTTCTTAGAAGGATGTCAAATTTTGTAGAATTTCTTTTACTCAAAACATAAATATCATTAATTTCAGATGCACTGTGAGGTGTGCATTGCTGCAAAACCACATTCTAGGGCTAGGGATCAGCTGATGACAAATACCTATATTACGGAAAACAATAGTTGAATTACTTACCCTTGGTTTCATTTATAGTCAGTGGAGATACTTTTAAGGTTTAACTCATCTCATCTTTTAATAGATGAGATAAATCAAATGCTGTAAATGCCTATTTTTCTCTACATCTTGTAGCTTCTACTAGTCCAAGGATCAGTATAAACAACCTCACCTCATCATCATAACCTAGCTCATCATCTAAATTCCCTGTTTTATTCCAAGACTTTGTATAATGGTTTTGTGCCACTACCCTGTACATTCTCTTCCTTCTATCTAATGAACAGAGAGAAGGAAAGCTGACAGACCACATACTCACCTTCTGCACTCTCAGATTCTCACCTTATACAACCAGTATTTGACAGTAGTCAGTAGGAGAGTAATTCACAATGCAAACGGAGGAAAATTTCTGTGGATGGAATGAGTGAAGTACTTCCCTAAAAGGAGTTAGTGGATTTTGCTGCTAAGCTTGAAAAAAGAAGATTATGACTGAGCTAACACATATTTTCTCATAACTTGTTGTCAGTATTTGACAGTAGTCAGTAGGAAAGTAATTCACAATGCTAACGGAGGAAAATTTCTGTGGATGGAATGAGTGAAGTACTTCCCTAAAAGGAGTTAGTGGATTTTGCTGCTAAGCTTGAAAAAAGAAGATTATGACTGAGCTAACACATATTTTCTCATAACTTAAATGAAGGAGGTAGCTTTTCCTTGTAAGAAACACCTCCTTGATTGCATGGTTCCTCATGTATAAGATAGATCTTCACAAAAGCTGCAGAAAAAATATTCAAAATGACCTACAAATAATTCTTTAAATTCAACGTAAATTTTCTTTCAGTAAAATTTATAACTCTGTAGGATCACAGATTTTTAGTTTGCCTATTTCTAGGAAATTTTCTAGTTTGTATTTGAAATAGCAGGTTGCAATGTTTGGTTCCATAAGCCTCTCAGGTATTTGAAACCCAAAGTGTAGTCTTAAATACTACAGAATCTAGTTACAAAATCTAACCATTGTCCAAAATTCACTGTTACATTTACCACGTGGTTTGTTTTATGCTTGTCTACCATGACTTGGCAATTGATGAAGTTAATGGAACAATCAAGAATTACCTTTCTTCTATTGAATAGCAGTTTTTAGGGTGGCCATGAATGATGGATGTTATTTATTCCAGACCAATGAGTCCCATTCTTTATTTTTACTTTACAGTTGTGAGAAAATACCTCTCATATGATAAAAATTGGAAAACATCTGCTGAAGGCTGTGGTAGAGGTCCCTTGATGTACAAACATGCAAAGCATGTCATCACTCACTAATGCAGAGAACTGAGAAAATATGGGGTCTTACCATGAAACAAATAATGTAAACTGTGAATAAGGATGTAGCAAATGGAAACGTTTTTTTTTGTTCTAGAATTTTTGCCCTGAAATCTTTCACAAGACACATGCATCTCTGTTACTGGACTGTAGTTTTTATTCTAACATAAATACTGGAAAATTAAAATGTAACAAAGCATGAAGCCTTCAGAAACTTAGTGCTTTATATAAACACAGGTAAATGGCATTTAAATTCAATATAAATACTCTTTCAAATACTTTATTGAAATAAATATTTAACTCTTCAAAACAGACAGGGATTCTAACTTCAAATATTTACATTAGAAAATAGATTAATGAAGTCATAAATAATCTAGATGTGTTCACCTAAAAGAAAATAAAGCAAAACCTGAAAGCAAAATCAACCAAACAAACCAAAACCCAAAATCCCTTCCAAAATGACATGTCAAAATGTAAAACATACTCACCATAAAGAAGAAGAAGAACAATAGAGATCTTGCACATTGAAATATTCAGAAATATCCTTCCATCTGGGGGTGAATATAATTAAGACTGCCCCCTAGATATGCAGATATACTTTGTCTGAATGAAATTCCTTATGCTTCAGTATATCATTGACCCATCCTACCCCCAGTTAGAGACCTACAAAGTGTACACTTCAAGAACACAGAGAAGCCTGCTCACCTTGCTGTAGTAGAAATTAATATGTAGGTACAGATAAAAAGCTGGTGAAAGATTGCCAGAAGCTCAAAGGACATCTCCAACTTGAAACAGAGTAGTTTTATGTTGGAGCTGGAGAACACCATGAGCATTTCTCAACAGACTTTAGAGAATGTCAAGCTTGTTTTGCTTTGATGATTTAGATCCTTTTATTCATGTATGAATAATAAAATTAATTAGGGAGACTAAGTGGATTTAGTATCCATTTATACTTGAGCTGGAAGAGACTGTGATTACCTGGCAACAACTTATTTATATTTAACTCCCACTTTGGTTAAAACACAATTTGCTGTTAATAAAATATCTTAATGATACTACAATTCTCCAAAGATAAAACCATGTCTACTATGTTTTTTACATGATCATAACAACTAAACCCAAACTTTATCTGAATTCATATGATGAAAGGAATCTATCATTTTCTTAAGTGGTATTTTTTATTCTGTTTACATGTGGCAAGTGATTTTATTGTCCACAGATAAAAACAAACAACTGTCATATCAATAACATCTAACAGTTACATGAATGCTTTGATGGATATTGGAAATAGTGTTCTGATGTGTCTAATCAGCTTCTGAAGGGCAAACCAGTGTGGGACTACAGTGAAGCAATAATTATAACCTGCAACTGTTGTATCAGAATTTAAAGCACATCATTTTTGAGCTAGTGCTGTATGGTTGTGAATGATCAGTAAAACAGGCGAGCATAAATCCAGTGGAAATTCTAAAGAGTCATTTGAAGTACTTGCACATAAATACGACATATTGCATGGCAAAGTCTTACAAATGTAACTCAAAGCACTGAGAGACATGAAAGTAATATCTGCTCTATCTGTAACAGAAAATCATAATTCCAGCTGCAGTTGAGGATGTATAAGATATCTCTTCATATTGCATCAACAGACATTTGAACCATACTACTTTCAGAAAGCTATATAGAATGGTCTTCTCCAAAGAGAAATTGTAGTACATACAGTGTCATCTGTTAATGATCAGAGATTATGTTTAAAAAAACAACAGCAACAAAGTTTCTCAATGCAGTGAGAATATTTTGCAACAATTTACATTAGAGCTGCTTGGATAAATCCCTTAAATAGGTTTAAATAGATCAATCTTACTAATTCAAACTATATACTCTGAATGATTTAATATTAATTTGGGTACATCCAATAGTCCTGAGTTGACGGTTTGTACTCTAGGTGACTTCCATAGGAGCTCATGACAGGAATCAGGAATAAAAGGCAAGCTAGATGTCTTCTCACTACTACTCCTACTTTGGAGGCAGGCTGGTGAAATGAACAGGCAGATAATATGGCAGTGTCTTAATTCCCAAACATTTTCTTTGAACAGTTCCCAAGTTTAAGACAGCAACTTAATAGCTTGTTTTTTGTAAGCATGAAAGCAAAGTCTCTACAAACATTCATGACCGTCACTTCTGAGTATAACATAGATTTTGGTGTTACAATTTTGGTTGTATATGTATCCTAAATCTGAGCTGAAATGCACTTGACTTGTCCAGGACTTGGTAGTTTTAAATCTTAAGTGAGAATCAGATATAGCTTGCATAAGGTTGGTTTGTAAGTCAGATTTGCAATGCTTTCTAGAAACTCTGACTAAACAGAAAAAAACTATCTTTTAGTTTGTCATATTACAGTTAAAGCAACATAATCTTCTTACTGTGGTAATAATGATATAGGTCATTCTCGTGTGGGGAGGTAATATATATTCAGTTGTTCAGTTCTTTTTCCTCTGTATTATTATATTCACACCATATTTTATATTGATTGTGGCTCATTTGATTTCACAGTATTGTTTGTCTGGGCATCTATGCTATAATAATTTTTTAAAAAATTGAGGAAGACAAGAAATCTTTGTCTCCATTTGTCTCCAGTTTGGCTGCCTAAGTATTAAGAACACTGTGGATACAGAACTTCTGTGGGAAACAAAAAGAGAGGTTTCTTTCAAATTATTAGATAGGGTTAGGCACAACAGATGCATTTCTTCAGGGTGTTCATGAATTCCTGACTCAAAGAAGAACTGAATTCACATAAACAAGTGTGGTTCATCAGTAGAATAAACTATAAATATTTCTCTTCCAAAAGAAGTTTCAGACTAATATTTGAACATGTTAATTACCTGCAGCTAATTGGCAATCCAAAGCTGAACTTCAATGACACAGTGCTGATTTACTCCCATTGAGCATCTGGTTTATAACACAGCAGTTTACACAACACTGCATATATGAAGAGCCTGTGTCCTGAAGATCTTATGCTGGCAAGATAGAACAAAGTAATGAGCATCATAGGGGAAAAAGCAAACAAAACAAGCAAACAAAGAAACAAAACCCCAGCAAACAACATAACAAAGCAAAAAGTGTGTTTTTTCTTCAGAAGTCTGTTCTTGGATGAGGTAAAAATCAATAATTTAACAGCACTCTCAATTAAAATACTGTGCTTAGGAAATTCTCATCTGTTAGAGATTTACCAGACCTCTTACCGTCAAGATGATATTCATAAGGCAGTTACAGATGTGGCATGTTGTCACATGAAAGGGGTAAATTTCCTTGAACCCTTTATGTTTGATCAATCTATCTATCAGCAACCCCAGGGAAGTGAGAACTTGTTCCCTACCAGTCTGTAGGAGCCTCTATGGAAGGCTGGTTTGATTAACCTATTCAGAGGGACATGCTGACAGCATTCTGGCTCTTAGTTGGTATGTTCTCAGTTTTATCAAGTATGTTATTTGCTGCCAGCTTCTGCTAGCACCCTTGAAGGATTCACATTAACAGTTCAGGAAATGGAACACTTGGTTAACAAATACCCTGATAATAGAAGATATTAGTGATAGGTTAAGATTCGGAGATTGCTGTTAATAGTAACTAACTGCAAAAAAGAATCCAAAGCAATAAACAGACAAGGTCTAGCCACCAATGAGAGCTAACTTGAGGTGTTCATTTAGCACATGTTGAGTAAGGTTCTTATGCAATAAACATCCCTATGGGAGAGAAGACAGGTTCAGTCCTTTCAACTGGTCCCTGAAGTTACAATGGAGCCTTCTCTGACCTCCCTCCCCTCTTAAGCTACATTTATGTTATTTTCTCTGAAGAAGGGGAAAAGGCAATATTGCAGTTGATGTCATTTCATGTTTAACTGGATTTTGAGTGGCTTTAGTCATTAGCATATGAAGAGAATGTAAAGTAATATGCATCTTCAAGGTAGTAAAGCGAACTTCAGCTTTCAGTTATTGTCTGGATCATTCCTTTGACTTACTTTCCATTAGCTGCATAGTTTTCCACAGAGCATAACTACAACACTGCTGTGTTACCCCATCTTTTATTTGATATATGCATTGATTTACACAGAGCATGACTGTAGCACCTTTGTGCCACTCCATTACTTGTTTTGTGTTTCCCTTAGAGTGGTACAACAGGTCCCTTATTCATGCTCCTAAGGTGTGCAGAGAATTTGTTCCTGGTGTACTACAGCCAATGCATGCAATCCTTCTTGCTTAACTTTGCTTTTTGATCCCACACATGCATTAAATTTTTGCCATGCCCATGATGCATTTAAGCATCTCTGGTTTTCATTTATATACAATTTCTTGCAATAATTGCTAAATTTTATTATTATTTTTCTCATT
>NW_008683094.1:0-38525 GCF_000695815.1 Acanthisitta chloris
CACTGCCACGAGGGGCTCGAGAAGTAGGGAATGATTCCTTCTACTGAACTGTAGAGAGAGGATGATGGAGATGTAAGTAGGAAGGTAAAGGGAGAGTGTACCAAGAGGGTGATAACTTCAAGAGTACTATTTCAAGTGACAAGAATTTGGTTGCTAAATCTGACTGTGATGTAATTTTTAGCATTCATCTGGAAAATTTTGTGTTTAAATGTGATCCTATATCTTCATTTGTACTGCAATAGTGACAGTGAATGACAACATTTCCACTGTTGTTCTGCCTTACCAAAGGCTGTAAAAGTCACTTCTGTTAACTGAAAAGATACAACTGCCTAATACATCTGAACACTATAATAAAGTACAATGTGAAGCATGAAGCAAGTCTACCATATCTTTGAAACACTGGAGGAAACTGGAGTTAGAGTAGTTAATGTCTAAGTTTGGCTTTTGGCCAAGACACAAGGACTGATGCCTAATAGTTCTGAGGAGTAGAGCTGGTCCCCACCTTGCTTTACATATCCTGAGAAGCAGAAGCATGTAAGGGAACAGTGTGTTCTTCCTTGCAATCCAGGTAGGGTGAAGCTCTGCCCTAAGGTCAGCAGTGACTGAAGTGTACGACTTGGTCAGGACATGCTGAGTTGGAACTCAGCTCTTGTAACAGACCTGCTACAAAGTTCCTGGGGTTTCTCTGCTGCTGCACTGTGTACACCAAGCTGAATTCTATTAGAGCAGCTTAGTCACCATGTATCTGCATACAGCTGCTGTGTGTCTGTTCCTTTGCAACATGCTTTTTTCTTCTTGTAATGTTTTTCTTGCTATAGGATAACTGCTCTCCATTATAACTGTGCTCTTATACACAGCAATTTCATAAAACACTTGCAACTGAAAGGGAGTCCATGTTCCCTGTGCAGTTTTTCACTGGTCAGTGTATCTGCTTACTTTCAGCTCATCTGCTTGACTTTAGCTGTATAGATACACATTCAAAACTTCAGTAAAATACTCTTTCTGGCTGATGACATTGCTGTTCTAATGGCAGCAATCTTTAGAAAATAGGAGAGATGAATTTCATAAAACACTTGCAACTGAAAGGGAGTCCATGTTCCCTGTGCAGTTTTTCACTGGTCAGTGTATCTGCTTACTTTCAGCTCATCTGCTTGACTTTAGCTGTATAGATACACATTCAAAACTTCAGTAAAATACTCTTTCTGGCTGATGACATTGCTGTTCTAATGGCAGCAATCTTTAGAAAATAGGAGAGATGATCCATGACATTTAGAAAAAAAGAATTGCAATCTTTAGAAAATAGGAGAGATGATTTAGTCCATGACAAGACTTTTCCTTTTAAGTTAGCCTTT
Source organism: Acanthisitta chloris (assembly GCF_000695815.1). Taxonomy (NCBI): domain Eukaryota; kingdom Metazoa; phylum Chordata; class Aves; order Passeriformes; family Acanthisittidae; genus Acanthisitta; species Acanthisitta chloris. Next base: position 1,353 of record NW_008683094.1, read on the forward strand.
TAGTGCAACAGAATATTTAGAACAACAGCTGAAAGAATTTTCTTACTATCCCTGCATTGTAACTAATTCTCTGCCCTTGATGTTGTGGGATAAAGTGGTTAGGAAATAAAGTTCTTCTTTGTTTGTGGAAAGGAGACAGGATAAGGATACATTATTGTATGTGAATACACTCTTTGAATAATCAAGGCCAATGCTTTTGTTATTTTTAACGTGCTTTATCATGGACCTCTGAATTTTTACTTTTAAATTAAAAAATGGTGAATTCTTTAAGCTCAGAGCAGCTGTTCTGTGTTTCTGTGGAAAAAAACCAAAGTATCTTAGTTCCATTTGGATTCCAGGCAGGTGAGCTTACAGAGTCATAAGCTTCTCCTCTCCCTTCAAAGAGGACTGCGTGCTAGATCTGTCTGAGCTTTGGATCACAGTGATGGTAAAGATGAGAAGCTTTCTGGATTCACAGATGGGTTCTTCTGTTAGGGAACGTTGCTTTCTGTTTTACGACAGCTTGTCCTCTCTGCTTCTGGAGTGATGGGTGGATGACTCACTGAGAGATCTGGAGAGGTGTTATGTCAATTACCAAATAAATAGAATGTGTGTTTTCACCACATTTGGATCCCAAAGAATTTTTCTAAGTGTAGAAATATGATAGAATGGCAACAACTTTGACACAGCTGTAGATGATGGTTGACCTGGAGGAGGCCAAGGGTAGTACAGGCTTAGGCCACAAATGATAGTCAGTGATGAAGGAATAGTTTAAAAAGTAATGAAGCTGAATTTGTGATACAGTGAGGACCTGATGCCTGTCATCTGTAGCTTAGTGTAAGTGAGAAGTAATCCTACCATTGATAAGGTGTGGTTATATAGAGCTGGTAGAAATGAGGTCAGGAGTGAGACATCTGGTACTTGAAAGCTCTTAACGGTCTCACAGAAAAATGGAAAGAAACCTCTTCTTTGAAACACTAGGCTTCCAGAGTGCAATGGAGGTGGTCTTGGTGTGAAAAAAGTTAGTCAAACTTGGGAGAAGCTTCAAGCTTTGTTGACACAGAAACTGTTCTGAACTTTTTTTTGAGCTGTTTACTTTCTAGACTATTCAAATAATGTTAAAGTTTCTTCAGATGTGGTCAAAGTTGGTTGAAGGGACAGTTAAGCTGTCCAGGCATTGTAACTCCCTTCAGTGGTTTGTGAATACAAAGGTCTTCTATTTCCAGGCTTTTTAGCCCTTTAATCTTCACAGGCACAGATGTTCAGGCCGAGATTTTATACAAAGAACGGAAACCCAAATCGTTTAAGCTGGTAATATTTACACTTACTACGTACTGTAAAATTCAAATGGTTTACTACTTCTCTGATTAAAGGCTTCCAAAATGCACTGAAGGATTAAAATAGCTGAGCACACTAACCAGGCAGACATGTACACATTGTGTCATGATGTTTTGTTTGGCCTCTGCTCCATTTTTCTGCTAGCCTTGAGAGATCCGAGAAGTTGTTATCTGCAAGTTTTAGCGCTTTTTTGGTAGATTGTTTTTTATCAAACCACCAATATTCCACATGTTTCTTATAAGAGGCATTAAAAATATGGTTGTTTCGAATGAACATATATTAAAGGGACTGTAAAGACTTTTTCTGCTGGGAAATTGTGATGGCTGTATAGGTATGGCCTTTATTGGAAATCAGCTGAGCTAATACTGGAAGAACATTCCTTCAAGATGCTTAGATTGGTGAAAGAATGAAACGAGCTCCATAGATGTGTTTACAACTCTGGCAGGGAAATACAATAATGTTACACTTGAACAGATTCTAAAACTAAACTATCATTTCCTCAGCCTATTCAAAATTTGGCATGCTCTGCTTTGCTCTGAGCAGCAGTTCAGGTCTTGTTTCTGGGAGTCTGCCTGCTTTTGTTTTTACCTCTTGAAATGTTAAGAAAACAAGGTCTAGGTCATACTTTGTGGCTTGATCATTGATCCATTAAATCATAATTGAAGGTGAATGCTGATGAAGAATACTGTGTTCATCTAATCCTAAATACGACATATGCATTTTAAATAGTAACAATATAATATTTTACTGGTGCTTTGAATCCCCAGTCAGGCTGAACCTGGCTGTGATGAAAGCTGTATGCAGATCCTTTGTGACAGGCTGTGCACTCAGTCAGTCAGAACTATAAAATAAAGGAGGTGCTTACTGGGAGTAATGGAATGAATAGGAAGAGGTCCCATTTTCTAAGTGCCTTGATATTCCTTTAATAATGGTAGTCACATCTTGGTGCCAGCGCATGTTGGTTATCATGTGTGACATAATGAGAAGAAGGACCATGGAAGAGAGAAAAAATCCTTAAAGCCTGAAGGGTTTTGGGGATTATTAACAGAATTGCAGATCTTTGTTCTGGAAAGCCCAAGACAAATAGGATAGCAGTAGCTGAAAATAAGAAATGACATATTGACTTCTATTCGTTCCATTCTGTGTCCAGTACATGAATGTGAGTTAACTCTGAGTACCATTGGTCCCATTTTTCTGAGCAGGTGATAAAATGTTCTTCTGGATTCAATTTCTTTGCCTTTGGCTGAAAGTAATACCATAAAGCTTTGGGAAACATACATTCATGCCTGTTACATCCCTTTCAGATGTGTATTTAGGAATATGATGTAGTTAATTTGTTTGTGAATCCATTTACATTTTGGGCATTTAACCAGAAATAAAGAATTACTGGATAAGATGTTAGAAATTAAGACTATGAAATATAACAATATTGTGTAAAAACTGAAATTGGAAAAAGAAACCCAACAGAAATGTTTGATTTGGTTTAAAGTTTGCCATTGTCTTGTTTTCAGTTTTGAATTTGGATTGCTATAACATGCTTAGTATCTGCAAAATACTTAGTAACATTGGCTGTGGCTATAGCAGCTTAATTATGTAGCTGGCTAAAAGGTATATACTGTCACCAAGCATTATAATCATTATTACTTTGAAATTCCATCGTTAATTCATGTTTGGAGTACTGTATGCAGTGCTGCATGCCCGTGTAAGAATGTAAGAGTGGAAAAGGTTCTGAGAATGAGGAATTCCTTACATAAAGAGACTGAAAAGATTAGGACTGCTCAATTTCAGAAAGAGATCCTGGAACTGGATTGTGTTAGCAATTGCAAACTAACATCATGGTATGGTGAAGGAGAATACAGAATTCTTCATTTATCACAAAGAAAAAAGAAGGGAGTCAGGCTGCATGTGTAATCAGAGGAAAAAAAGCACTTTTTCAGGGTAAAATGCACAACATTTTGGAAGCCAAGATTAAAAATATGCTAAAAAATTATTAATTGTATTCATGGAGAGTAAGTCCAGTAGTGGTTATGAAAAACAATTGGAATATGGTGTTTAGCTGAAGGAAGCCCTTAAATAACAGATGAGCTGAAAGCAGAGGGTCTGTGGATGTCTCTGAATGTGACCTGGTGCCTGCACTGTTCCCTAAATCTTTGCTTCTTTCACACAGTCAGATCCATAGTGCTGGGTTAAATAGGCCTCTGATTCATCCACTTTCTCCACCTACTCTTCTGAACAGTTAATTTGTATACAACCTATAGTTTAATAGGATTTAGTATCCTACAGCATTGGAAATCAAAGTATCCTACAGTGTTTAAAACCAGTGCTTGTCAGGTCAGTGCTGCATTGTCTGCCATTGTCTTCCTGCACAATGAGTTATGTTTTAAATATTTGCGGCTTTCAGTTCAAGTGACATTTCCTCTTAAGGGACATTCTTGCATAGTCCAATTTCAATAACTGCTGCTGAAATCCTGAGATGTGGATCTTATTTCTAAATTCTGACAGAGGCAGTACAAGGAATTTGCATTGCATTTCTATAGCTTGTGTGCTCCTGATTTGTGCTGGAATTCTCAATTCAGGATCAGAGCGATTGCTGAATTATAAGTACTCAGACTGGTTTTCTGTATAAAATGTCATCTATGTGAGCTTACTGGTAGCATATTTAATTCAGTGTGTTTTTGGAAAAAAACAAACAACAAGCTCTTTTAGAAATTCTGCCTAATTTGAACAAGACAACTGTCAGAATAAAACCTCCTTGTGCTATGTCTAGAACTCTTTTACTCTGAAGATTAAGTGGTGTGAAATTATATGATTGAAGGCAATGTAAAGTAAAGTATCATCTTATCTGAACCAATTCTTGCTGCAGTGAAGTCTGGCAGCCAGAAAGTTCTCTCTGCAGCAGGTTGACAATTGTCACTATTATATCAGTTTCTATTTCTCCATAATGATATATTTATTATGTTAGTGGTAACTTGAGTTGCTTGCAGACTAATAGTTTGTAGTTGTTGCCTGCATGAGTGTCTTTGGCCTTTAAAAAAACCAGGTGTATTGAACCATCACAGAAATGATCAAGTGAACAACAAGTGAAAACTTCCTTGTCTGATAGCAAAGGGCTATTGGTTTTATAATAAGTAAATTTTACTGCAGACTGAGTTCAGACCAGAAGAGTGTCTCTGTGTGTAGCCTTTACCATTTTATATCTGAGGTAGAGCCACATGAATGTGTAGTGTATGAACAGTGAGTAGTCACTGAAAAAAGCACAAACCAAAGAATAGCTTGTTTAGTTGGTCAAATTGTGAGCCTATTATAGGATATGGATATTGGATATGAAAGCACATGTAACAGCCAGAATCAAGACCTTGTTGCATGTTATTCATAATTTTGACATTATGCAGTATTAGGTCCTACAGGCTATTGGATTATACAGGCCAATGCCAAATGGGGTACCCACAGGAAAAAAAACCGTATTAAATACAGAGACATCTGCTCCTGTTTTCAAATAACATGGGGGAAATGGGTAACATATCACATTAATGCAGATGCTTTTCATTATTCAGAAGTTATAATTAAATGCAGTTTTTTCTGTGGTTGGTGATGAAAGTGTGAGAGCAGCCTCAGAGAGGGGAAATGTTTCAGATTATGTCGACCACAACTGACGATTACACGGCAGCACCACAAACCCTGCGCTGGCTTGGCTTGTTGTATTGTAACACTGTACTCAACCCATGTTTGCAAACCACATTCCACCACAGCCTGCCATGCTTGGGGCCAGCTCCTCAGCAATGCAATGCTCCCTGGCAGAGGTGCTGTGCAGTTCAGCTCCTGACTGCACATGTTATCTGTGACCAGGGGCAAAGTATGTAGATGGTAATCTTTGGCTATTATACAGTAATGTTTGAGGCAAAATTATTAATTGAAGCTGCATGTTTAGGTTCTCATCCTTTGAAGGGGGGAGAAGTAAAATACAGACACAAATCTGGCTTTCTAAAGCTCATTTTTGAGGCAGCTACAGGCTTGAATAGGGCTGTAGAGGTATGGGGTACGGCAGACGTTTGTTTGTGGACAGTGCCTTTCTTTTGCCTCCCAGTTGAACTGATATGTGTGTGTGTTGTTGGTACGAATGTTCAGAGTATAAACAAACTATTAAAGGATGCTTATTTAAGTGTGAGAATCAGAGATTGGAAACCTGCTTTGAAAGCTTGTGTTTCTGCCAGTTGGTCAAGGGAAGCAATATAAAAACCATGCAGCATTTAATGAAAATAAATCTAATTTCTGTGTGGCAAAGTATTCAACTTTGCCAGTGAAAACCACTGAGCAATCCTGACTATATATAGTTCCAAGAAGGAGTAAACTTTGGGGCAAAAGTCCACAGGGAGATGGGGATGGGTAGTTGTAACTTCCTGAGCAATCCTGACTATATATAACTCCAAGAAGGAGTAAACTTTGGAGCAAAAGTCCACAAGGAGATGGGGATGGGTAGTTGTAACTTCTTGGCTGTGCTGATGCCTTTCCAACCACAAGGTCAAGGTGTTTAAATATTTGGCCACATCCTGAGGGGTTAACACTCCTTGTTGTAACAGACCCTGTCCTTCCTAATCTTCCCTAGCTTCCTTCACAAGAACGACTGCCTCTCCTTGAGGTTCATTCCTTCACTTTCCCTGTGCTGCTGAATGGCAAATATGGTGGCACTGAACACCAGAGATCAACAATTTGTCCCATTTTTACTGAGTTTAATGGGAGTTTCTGTGAATGTAGGGTTGGGTGGGTCATCTTAAATAGCTCTTAAAGCAGTAATGTGGGGACTGGCAGGAAGGTGGTAACATAAGAGTTAATTATGGCAGCCTTTTTGTTTGGTTGGAAATCAGCCTGTCCTCTTACATTATTGCTTTCATAAAAAGTTTCACATTAGATGGGAGTTCCTGAAATATTGTTGCAGCCACTGGCAATCTCCATTGTTGAGGCATCCGAGTGCAAGAGAGCAGTCAGTGTCTATTGACCCGATTTCGTCACCAAAAATGACCTTATTTCCTGCTTTTGCTAATATTATAACAGTTTTCAGTCTCTCCATTTCCAGGCTTTGCATCATGCAATATTTTCCATTGATGCAAACTAAAGAAAATCTATTCAGATAGTTAAAACAAAAAGCCAACCCAAACTTTTTGTCTGAAAGGTTGATGGCTGGATGAGACCTCCTATACTGGCAGAACAGGGAGTCCTTTGACAGGCAGGGAATAAGACAAGTTATTTCCTATGTCATTCCATTTCACTTGTGACTGCAGAGGGAATGGCTGAACGAGGATATTAGCTGGATATTACTCTGCTCATATTACAGTGTGAGTTCTTATTCCTACGTCCATCTGTTGTGTCTACAGGTTCCCCAGAGGATAGAAGAGCAAGGAGATGCCTCTGAGGATAGCGGTGCAGGAATCCCAGGCATGTGGGGCAGCTGGGGCCCCTGGTCTGCCTGCTCCCGGAGCTGCAGTGGAGGTGTGATGGAGCAGACCAGGCCGTGTCTCCCAGCGTATTACCGGGAGCGTGGGTACCGACGCCCGGGGCGGCAGTACCCGGACTCGGACAGGACTCTGGCTCATCAGCACTCCCACCACGAGGACTCCCTCACTGCCTATCCTGGCCATGTCATCTCTGCCATCCGTACGTCCGTGCCGCTCCACAGGAACGAGGAGCAGCTCTGGGCTGGTCTCCGGGGTGCGGCGATCCCTGGGGGCCAGAACAGCAGCCACGCGAGCAGGGGAGCCCTGCGGGGCAGCAGGCACTCCCAGGCACCGCGGCACAGCACCAGGACGGACAAGAGGTATGTGGCCCTGTGCACCTTCCATTCCCACGGTCAGGGAGGTCTGTTCAGAATGACACGTCAGATCAGAGCTGCTAATTTTTGATACTTGTAGAGAAGTTATTAAAGGCTAATAACTAATAACTCTTTCCGTAAAAAATCTTCTCCTAATAACCAGGAGGTTTAGGTTGGATATTAGGAAAAGATTTTTTATGGAAAGAGTAATCAGGCACTGGAACGAGCTACTCGAGGAGGTGGTGGATTCACTGTCCCTGAAGGTTTTCAAGATGAGACTGGACGTGGCACATAGTGCCATGGTCTAGTAACTACGGTAGGGTTGGACTCGATGATCTTTGAGGTCTCTTCCAGCCTGGTTGATTCTATGATTCTGTGATTCTGTGAAAACTGACTTATATAATATTTACCATCTTCTGTGGAAAGCAATCCTCCAAAGGACAAATATAATTATTCTACAGTTGTACTAAGCAGACTATCTTATATCCCTTGAAGATTTGTGTTGTGATTTATTGGGAGATTTTTCCTTTTATGCTACACTGTCATTTGACATTTCCATCTTCACTTTAATAATGAAAATCAAAACAAATACCAGTCTGATTTTAATTGGTTAAACAAAAGATTAATCTAACTTTTTTTCATAAAGGATGGCCAACTGTCTCTTTTTCCTATTCAAAACTCTAGCTTTGTTTTGCATTTTCCAGAGAATTTCTCTTTGTTGCCTTTTTGTTTTCTCTTTTTTGCTATTTTTTTCATTCTACCAACTCCTTTAGCAAAGTTTCCTGTTTGATGAAACTAAAAAAATGTGGTTGTTTAATACATAGAATCCTTATATCTTATCTTATCTTTATATTAATTTCACAATAATAATTGTTCAGTCTTTAAGGCTGGGTGAAGCTGTGCTATTACAAGTAATTCCAATTCATTCTCTCATTTTTGGAGAAACACTTGTTTATCTTCTTAGATATCAATCTATCAGATTTTTTTTTCTTTATATAGGTATGAAAGAAAAATAGATCTGTTTCCTATTTGGAAACTGAGCAGAACAGGCAGGGAGATCCCCTGGGATGGAGTGCTCCTGAAATATCTCTATCTGTCTGTCTTTTCTCTGAATATGCATTCCAGCAGTTCTCTAGTTCTTTCCCTCTCAGCTTTCTTCTGGAAGATGCATGAAGAGATTTTTTTTGGGGTAGTTAACAAAAACCCCAAATCAAAAATCATCCAAAAACCAAACCCAAAAAAACCCCTCCTTCATATCATCTGCTCCTTTATGATTCCTAGTGAAGCAGTCAACTGTATTTCCCTTTTTAAAGACATCTTGCTGTCCCAAACAGCAATAAAAAAGAATATTACCTTGAGGCAGTATTCCAGCCTGACTGAAATAAGACAGTAGGACTCTATGTTGCTGCTGATAAAGTCATCCTCACCCCCTGCAAGAAACTCTCTCCATCTAAAGAATATTTGAAAACAGAATTAACCTGTTAGCTTCCTGTTTGCCTCAGTGAAGCATAAGTTTCAAGAAGCAGGACCAGCTGTTCAGATGTTGATCTCCCCAGGGGTAGCCTGTTTCCTTTCCCACTGCCTTTACTCTCTGTCAAACCCCTGTGTAGACCTACTGAGTATGAATTCAGTGTGGCACTGGTGATCTTACAGGAGTTCAGAGAGTGCCAGAGACAGGCACTAGTAGTGTTAACATCACTGCATTGAGCTGAAAGTCATCTTTTCTTTTGTCTGTTTTCCTACTTAATAATTTACTATAATGCACTTCTGTTCTCAGCTGCACAGCGTGACAGCCACAGGTTGTAGTACATAGCTGAGTTATTACTAATACTGGGAGCCTGGCCTTGAACCATCAGCACAAAGTCATCCAGAGTCTGCTTGCTCCAGCTCCTTGGCACCTCTGTCTCCAAGGGAATCCCAGCTGGCCTGGGCTCTGCAGCAGCCCTGCTGCCAGGCTGCTGGCACAGCTGGGCTTCCATCCCCACAGGCTGTCCTTGCTGCTGTGGTGGCCTCTGCAGGCCAGCAGAGACTGCAACAGTTTGGAACCATCAGTGCAGGACTGGCTGGAACATGAGAGGATGATGAGCAGAAAATGATATTGAGTGTGTGCAGCAGTGAAGCTGCATAATTTCCTAATAAATGCCTTGCCATATGAAATATTATGATCATAATATCTGTTGTGCCTCCACTTTCTGTCTGATGGAGGCCTTTGCTTTTGAAAATCCTTGTGCTGTCCTAAGCACAGTGCAAGCTTCTGTAGCATGGTTGATTTTCCACCCCCACAGCCCCTTGGCAAAAGACTGTGGAGTCAAGGTCAGTGTTTTAATCTTACTTGCATAATAAGTTATTTCCATCTTGTGTTAGGAGGTCCCTGGTGGCTTTAAAAGCCTGTTGTATTGCATAACTTTCAGATTCTTTGGTGGTGACTGTGAAAATAGAATGAGAACAAAAAATGTTATTTGAAAATGGAGTTATTAGAATGACAAACCTAATAGTTTTCCTTAACTTGCAAAATCCAGAGTAAAACATTCTTTACAAAGGAGATTACTCTTCCTATTAGATATATGGAAAATGGATTTCAAAATGTGAGTTATTTTAGACATGATTTTTATACTGTAGAACAGTGTTCAGTGTTCACTAAATAGATGATATTGGAAATTCATGTCAGGCTATTAAAAAAATAGCACCTGTGTTTTCATAATAACTACACTCAGTGGAAACTTCTGGGCCATTGCTGATTTACTGTAGTGGACTTAATATAAAAGCTGTAATTTTAGCAGTCTTCCATTAAACAATAAAAGAGGGATGGACAATTGTGGCTGAGATAAGCTCACGTTGATAACATGGTAAAATGAAATTGGAGGGCTGCCAAGGCAAATATGTTTGACAGCAGTAGCAGCCCAGTATGTCTGTGTCATTTAGCAACAAGTGGAAAAGTTCTCTGCCTGCTTCCATGCAGCTGGCAAGGAAATGCTCAGGTCTTTTTAGAGAAATGCAAAATATCCTTTATAAAGCATAAGATTTAATATACCTTGTCTTTGAAGAGGATATTCACATTTTCAGCTTTGGAAAATTAGTTCATAGGTGATTCAGTTAGGAACCAGGGCTGGGAGAGAGAGGCTTGAGGTACCTGCAATTAGAAGCCTAGTTTAAAACTTTCAGTGTTCCTCTTTTTAACTTAGTGCTGTAAGTAGAGTTCTTGCAGGACTGAAATGTGTTAGGAAATTATAGTCAGTCACTGGGATGAGTATGGAAACACTAAAAGAAAGCTGATGGTTCTCTGGGTTGTGCACTGGCAAAGGAAGGAGCTCTTCCCAGCTTTGAAGAGCTGAGTTTCCATTAGCACAGTCTTGTCTGTGGGTTTTGGTTTTTTTTTTTTTAATTAAAGTGCTTGGAGCATAACATATAATAAGAAGAAACAGGAATGAGGAGATAGTGAAAAAATAATGGATCTTTTAGACAAAAAATATCACAGCATCTAGGTATCTTTATAGAGATGCAAAAGTAGTAAAGGATAACCTGCTTCAGGAGAGAAAACACATCTTGAAAGGTCATGGCCTAGGTTTAGTACTTCTTAAATGTTGCATTTCCAATTCTCTTTTAGTTATAGAGAAGATAGTTCCACAGTTTCCTGTAGATGTGCTGAGTGTGGGGCACTTAGAACTGCCACCTTCACTTTCTGTGTGAGCAGGCTCACATGGTGGAGTGCCAAAACTTGTGTCTGCTCCTGCAAGCGTGATGTGTACTTTGTATCTGGTGCTTGGGAGCAGAAGGAAAAAACTTAGTGTTACCACCAGGATAATGAAATAATTAAAGCATTCTTGCAGAAATAATGCAAGTTTAAAGAAATATGTTAATAAGGAAAGGGCTTCCCTAATGCTTTTTTTTGAATGTTTTGTATTTGGAAGAGGGATGAGAGGGGATTTGCACTGAGGAAGTAATCCAAAAATCATTGACTTCTCACGTGGCTGTAGCTCTGTGCTCTTTATTCTGCTGCCAGCAGCTGACGTGCAAGTCTGCTGTTCTGCTTTGTACCCTGTGTAGAGTCAGTTTGCATTTCTAGGTCTGTGAGCAATGGAAAGGAAGAGTCTATCGTTTAATGTCAAACCAGAATTTCCTTTCTGAAAGTATTTCTTTTGCCCCCTCTCACAGATGCTTTGACCAGGCAAATGTAGGTCACACAGTTGGCATGTCTACAATTAACCTTTAAAGGGACAATTCAGTTGTTTCTTCCTTAACTAATTTAAGCTTAAACCATTAGCTGCATGGTGTGATGCAGCTTCTGTGACCTGTTCTAGTCAGTCCCAGTTACTAGAAGTGGACAAATGTGTGATTGCTGGACCTTCAGGTATTATTTTCTCAAGTTGTGAGGCTTTATATTTATTGGCATGAGTATTTGCTTTTCTTAATGTCTGGAATGCAACTCAGCTCAAGTACTTAGCCATCCTTCCTTTCAGAATTTTTCTCATAGAATGAAAATGTGCTGCATTTTACCCCAAACCCAGTATGGTTATAAAAGCCTATTGGGGGTTGGTGTGTGTACAGGAGGAAGATGGAGAGAAGGATTGGATTGCTTTCTGAGGATAAATTTTCCAGAAAAATCTAAGAGCAGCAGTGGTAATCAAAGAATTCGTTTTGGTAGCACTTGGGGGATTTAAAGCCATGTGAGAAAGTTGTTTATTTTCCTTCTGAATGAAATTCCAAGCAGGTCCTAATAGCAATAATGATCACATGAGGTATTTTCTTACAAAATGAGTAGCTGGAGTGGTTGTGGCCTCAGGTTGACTTTATGCTGTCCCATCTCTCATCTGGGTATTAATCTCCCTGACATCCTCTAGGGCTCACCTATTATTACTGAATTAATACCAATTTTTATTATGTTTTGAATGACATTACCAAAATAAACCCTAACATGATACTGCAATTGCCACCTGAGAAGCTTTCTTAGTCTTACTGCTGAACATTTCAACCCTTCCCTAGCTGGGCTGGCTGAAGAGAAGGGAAGTGAGAACACTCTACTGTTCAGTCAGATGTGACATAGTGCATTTTACCAGGGAATTATTGCCCAGTCATTAAGGGGCAGAAACACAACGAAGGGCCCATTGCATTTGTAATGCATCTCAGCAAAATTATGAGGTTACTTGTATTGGGTTTCTCCTGATTTACCTCCCAACTGCTTGTTACATTATTCAAGCAAATCTTAAAGATGAAGCTAAGAGGGAAAAAATTTGTAGACTTGTAACTACATTTCCTGGGATGAGGGGTGTAATCAAACTCATAGAAAAAGAGAACTGCAGTATTTGGGTTCAAATTTTGGAAACATGTCTTAGTGTTGAAAGCGACAAACATGAGGTTATATAGCACTTGCTGGAAGATAAGCAGAAGCAAATATATTAAGTTATTCTGCTGGGCATATTGCAGCTGTGCTAAACTGAGGTATTAGTGGTGATCTCTGAGGATGGAAAATTTCCTGTAAGATAGTCCACATTTCATTAATTAAACCTCTTCCCAAGAGGCAGTTTACTTAGTGACCTTATACATTAATTCTGCTTTCTCAGAAAAATATGAATATTTTTTGCCCCTAATGATACAGAAATGAGAGTGTGTGTCACATAATGTGGTATAATCCATTTTCATACAGAAGAAGCATTTTTTAGGTATGGGTGGCTACTCTTTGAATTCTGGCAGTTAAAATTTTTAGGGCAAATAGGCTCACAATGATTTTAATACTCCTATTCATATATGGCACGTGGGGAGTAGTGCATATCCACAAATCACGGCGTGGTTATCAAAGTAATCTTAAATATAAACCAAACTAGTTAGTCCCATTGCTTGAGTTAATGATTTTGAAAATCAGTAAAATGAAGTGAATGTCTGCAGTAATCTAATTGCAGTGCAGTGTGCTGGTGAGATGTGAGCAATGTGCTGCAGTGTGGCACAAGCAGTTGGTGCTGCTGGCTCTGCTTTGCAGTGGGGGATACACTCCCACAAGGGTTGGCTCAGCTCTTGTGACCAAAAGTTTGACAGAGATATCTGCTCTCTGCTTTAAGGCCAGTTTCTAGGTCAGTGAGCAGACAGGCATGCATTTTCCTAATATAAAACAGAGTCAAAGGGCTCCCTTCTTTCATTCATGTTTAAGTGATTTGCTCCAGCTTGATTTAGAGCCGGTGAAAAGTGAGTACGTGGAATGCAGAGCTGCACAGGCCACGGTGCAGTGCTGAGAGGTGACACAGAGTGGCTTTTGATGGGAATCAACCTGACTGTTGAAGAGCTCTCCCTCTTGAGTAGATGGAAATGTATTCCCAGATCAAGTAAATCATTCATTTTTGGTCAAAATGGTTTTTGTGAAAGAATCTGCTGAAATACTGTGAGATGTAAACTCGTAACAGTTATGAACAGGCTAAGACACTTTATTTTGTGACTTAAACTTTAGAAAATTCATGGTGAGCAGTCTTTTTAAAGAAAACTTTGTGAAGTGTGTGCCTAAAAATATATAAAACATGAAAGAAAAGTAAAAGCAGTAGGAGGGCTGGAAAGTAAATGATCGACTAGGACAGTTGTAGGCCAGTTACAGTTTTGAATTATGGAGGAAATGCCAGGGATTAAATATGCACATCTGAGATTATTTTAAAGATACCATTTAGGAGCAAGAAAGTACATTGAAAAATATATGCATATACCTATCCTGTTGACAGAAACTTTTGCAATTAAGACCATTTTTTTTCCCTTTTGAAGTTCTGATTCTGCAAGGCCTTTTCATTCTTTATTTTTTCTTAATTGCATTTTAAATATTGGAGTGATATTTTAATAACTTAATTGCTAACAGGAATAGCTGATAAGTTACTTCCAGTTTTTTGGAAACAAAATCAGGGTAACTCTATATTAAACACCTGAGTTGTGTGTAAATGTGTAGTGTCCTTTAAAACCTGTCGATTAAGTACAGTAATGCTGCTAAGTAGATATTTTGCTATGACCTAAAATATTAGGTTAAGTCTTGGTCCACTTATCCACAGAAATAGATTTAATGAAGTTAGAATGTATGTAATTGATTTAGTTTTAGAGGATTTTGCCTGCTAACAAGCATGTATGTATTCCTGTTAAACCCATGATGAGTACTAGGGCTTAAATTTAAGCCAAAGAGCTTTGATAGGGATCTAAGGGGACTGACTCCTTTAGAACTAATTTTCTAGTTGAAATCAAAGAACTGCAGTTTTGGAGCTGTTTTTTGAAACAGAAATGAGTAACTACAATGCAAAAGCAGACATCAGTATAGTTTAAAAGATATTTTGCAGTGGTAAATAATGTGGAATATTGTTTGGGAAATAAAGCTATAAATCATCTTTATAACCTTTCTTCTGTCTTCTCTTCCACTTTTGTCTTGCACATAAACCCTCTGTTTCTGATGCTAGATCACTGTTAAGTTCAGCTTGAGTAGGTGCTAGCTATGGATTGATTGCTGTGATGACGGGACAAAAATACAGCCAGGACCACTTAATTCCCAAGTGAGAAGAATAAGCAAGAATGTGGGGAATGCTTGGATCCTGGGCACCCAGAGCCACATCAGGCTCTGGGTGCAGTTAGACCAGGCTCACCGAGGAGATGAGTTTCCTTAGCATATTAGAGGACTTACATGTTAATTCCAGGACAGGATTTCTGGTAAAGGAAGCCTTTGGAAATGTTGAAAAAAGCGTCAAACTTGGCTGAACTCTTGGCAAAATTGAAAGAGAGGGCTAAGGTTTGGCTTCACAGCTGATGATCTGTGCTGAGATTCGGTTGTTGTTAGTGTGGTGGTTGTGACTGGGCAGACAAAAGAAAAGCATCTTCCTCTGCTTATGGAATTATTTCTGACAACAGATGAGAAAATTTGGGAAAAAAATATCTGCAATTCTTGCACAGTTATTCCTAGTGAAACTGGTGGCTGAAGGCTGTTACCTTCCCAGAACATTACATTACTCCTTGAGAAACAGTGAAAAGTTGTGAATTGAAATTGTGGGAAATCAGCACGTTCTTTGGGTTCATTCTAAGGAAACTTTCCAACAGTAGTACAACAAGTCTTCCTTGGTGTCATAAATGAGTGTTTTTGCTAATGTTCACCCTCACAGTTTTTCATGTACAAGAGAAATACTTTGATACTAGGAGATAAGATGAATGTAATGCTGCAAAGCTCATGAAAAGACATTCTTTATGCTGTCTGACATCAGAGGAGAAAGAAAACGAGTTCTTCTTCAGCTGGAAGTGAGCCAGGGAACCTGTGTTTAGGGAACAGTGAGAGAAAGGCAAGGATAAAGGAAGTGATGGAAAAAGGGAAAAAATGAAAAAGGTATCTTGGAGAGAGACTTTGTAAAGAGCACTTCAGAGAAGAGGTGGAGGCCCAGGAAGTTTGTAATCTCACCTGTGTATTTTAAAGACAGTGTATTTCCCTGGTTCAAAGAGGGTTTCTATTCTATATAAATACCCAACCCACCAGCTCCAAAAGTGCTTCATTCTTAGTGTGAACCTCAAGACCACTTGAGGTTCAAAGCATTGTTCTTAGCATGAAGTCTGTGAGGCAGTGATAATGCATTTATTTGCCAAGGCACACGTTTGCTTATGGCTAAAATTAGAAAAGTTAGTACAGGAAAATTCATTTTTGTCACTGCAAATGTGCCAAGGGGGACCAGTTCTCACTATTTGCAGATGACATTTCTTCAGAATGAGGGAAATTGTTGATAGCTAGACCAGTAAGAATAGTTATTTTAAAATGTTTGCCACAACCCTTACAGTAATAGCACAAAACCTGATTTTCATACTTGTCTGGGCAAATATGTTTTGAATTAAAGAATATGTTTAGGTTGGCTTAAGTTTAAAGGGGCCCATCATTTTTGTTGTCGAAGTGCTAAACAGATTTGTCTGAGCAATCAGGGAGGTGTGTTTATGAGGATTATGCCCAAAGAAAGGAGATTGCCAGATCTGCATTAAACAGCTGTTATGCCTCTGCTTGAGATGAACACAATAGATTGGAGATATCTGCTGGCTATGAATCAATTTATGTGTCTATTAAAGAAAACCCAAAACTCAACAACAAAACTTTCCTCAGTTAAATCAACCTGGGTTTAGTCTCAGCTTCTGAAATAATTCCCATTCATAATTTCTCTTTCTTTCCTATCCTGTTTACTTACAGGAAGCTTTTCTTTCCCTCCCTTAATACCAAAACCTATTATACTACTGTTCTCTCCTTTAAGTAGCCAACCCTGCCTCAACAGCCACTGTCATGGACACAGAGCAGATTAACAGGTATAAACAGTTCAAGAGTGCTGGTTGCTTATCTGCCAGGGGAAATCAGCACTCTTGTTCACACATCCTTGAGCCAGGAAGGTTGATTAAAAGCCTTATGTAGCCATAAGGCTACAATGCAAAAAGTAAATGACTTCCAGGATTCCCATGTAACAAGAGTCTTAGGAGAATATAAGACTTGGGAAGAAAACAAACCCCAGAAACAAACAAACCCCCGAAGTCCCTTTGATCTGGTGGCTGTCTGACAGCTGTAACATTTCAGTTTCTAGAAAATGAGTATGTCAGTTTATAGCCTCTGGTTTTCACTGCAGTTCAAGTCTATTTGGTGTATATATAAAAAAACTAAATACGTTTTATGGACGGAAAGAAAATTACTTTCCTTTAATGGTGTCTCCCTTCCTGAGCTCCAAAGGTTACCCAAAACAGCTTTATTTACACATTGCTCTGAACTGGAAGAAACTTGGCTGCCCAGACCCTGATGGTGTTCAGGGCCAGGCTGGATAAAGCCTTGAGCAATCTGATCTAGTGAGGAGGTGTCCCTGCCCATGGCAGAGGGTTGGGACTAGTTCAACCGGTAGACTTGTTCAGAGATTCCCAAATATCAAACAAGGCTACATCCTGTACGTATTTTCTGTGAAACAGGTTGACATTTCTGGTTACCTGTTGCTTTTAAGTGAATAACTTTGACAAATAACAAGTCATGTAGTTATCTAGCTGCTCCTTCTCTTATAGATTCAGTAAATGTTTTCTCTCTCTTTCTCTGTTTTTAGAAGCAGAAACAGAAATCCTATTGGTCCAGGAAAGTATGGATATGGAAAAGTGCCGTACATTTTACCTTTACAAACTGATACTGGTCAGCAGCCTCAGAAACTTCGGAGGCAGCGACAGTCATCAAGGAACCACATGTTTCATCAGAGCCCAAGTCTCCTGAACGCTTACAGCCAGGCAGCTAGTCCTTCACTTCAACACGGCAACCTTTACCAAGAAGCCAGTGGCCCTCAGGCAGGACATCAAGTCCTGGGACCCTCAGTTTATCAGTCATCTTCATTCCCCATGTCTCAGAGTCTGTTTCACAGCAGTGACTCAAACCATCACGGCTCTATGTCACCCCAGGCTCTCCAGGGTCAGCCCCAGCCACACAGAGCTGCAGCCATTGTGTGCATCGGTGCCTACAAGCAATATAAACTCTGCAACACAAATGTAAGTCTATTTTCCTGTGCTTAATGGATTGGGCAGCTATTGGTTTGCCCTAGGATATGGAATGTTCACAGAATCATCAAGTGAAGTTGAACATTGTTTTTTATTAATGAAATTTTTAGTGAACATATTTTAAAGTGTCTTGGGGAGTACTGGAAGTAGATCCATAATATTAGAGTTACTTAATAGCATACCTTCAAGGATTTTAAGCACTCACTAAACCTATCAATATATATAAATCTAATTTGATAGAAGGAGAAACTGGTCTTTTTGGTGCTGAAATCCAGGAACCTGAGGAATTTGAGATAAGGATAGTACTTGAGAGAGGGAATGGGCAAAACATGGACTGAGCAAGGTTAGAGAGTGGAATGATAGTGGGAGATGTTTGTTGTCATTATGATGAAGGAACAAGGGGCAGATTGTGTGTAAATTGTCCACTTCTGTTTGCTCCTGTGCTGATGTTATTTTCAAGCCCACGGAGCAGAGTCAAAACCATCACAGTCACAGACAAGTTTAATGTTTTTCCATGAAAGAAATTGAAAAATGGAGTTGGGGTAGACCACGTTATGAAGGCTGCCTACTTCTCAGTCCTGTAAGATAAGGTTATCCTTTTGAAGCGCTAGTCATGTTCTAAATAGCTTTTAGAGCCAGCACACAGCAGCCTAGATCACTCCAGTGTCTTTCCATGGTGCTGTGTGTGTTCTGTGACAGATGCTACTTTTACCAGCATTCAAGCTCTACATGCTTTGATTTTGGCTTCCTAATTTATTGAAGTGAAAATCTGTTCTGTGTTAATTTTTAAATAAAACTTATTCTGGTATTACTTGATTCAAAAATGTTTGGCTGGGTGCAGCTCCAAGCTCTAGGGCAGCCTCCCATTGTATGTGGGAGGCAAGTGAGGTTTTGTTCTTTCTCCTGACTAGCAGTTTTCATCCTGCTAAAAATTCCAGTTTCTGCCTGTGCAATTTGCATATTTCCCGAAGTATCTCTTCCTAATATTTTTGTCTTATTTGAGCTACTGATCTAACTTCATGTTGCAAGCATGGAGAAGCTTGTATTTGGGTAATAGGGGCAAGATGTTCAAGAGAGGTCTCAATATGCTGACACTACAGGCTGCATTGTTTTGGGTGGGTGCTCCTCTGATTCTTCTGCATCTTAGAAATCCTGTTTCATTCAGTGGAAGCCTGCATAGTGGAGACATAGCAACAGAACATATGATCAGGGTAACACTGGGGTAACATAACCATGACCTAAGCAAATCAGATGAGTGCCTTTTTCTCTGAATGTAGCAGTTATTGCGTTTGCTTTATTTATGAATAAAGTCCATTGATCAAGACTAGAGCAGTTTATTGAAGAGATTTAATGTCATGAAAGTTTTAGTGTATTTGTCTGGAATGGAACACATGAAAGGGCTAGTTTGGGCCTCTGAGAATAGTCTCTGGTACAAATTGCTCTTTTGAAAAACTGTTTCTGTTTTTTGAAGGAAATGGGAAATGACCTTAGTGCATGGGCATTAATTTGGAAAGTTTTTTTGTGCTGAATTTGCTCACTGGTGTCCAAATGATACACAAATGTCCCAGTCTTTATTTCATCCCTCATGCATTGGGTACAAAGCTGGACAGTATTCTGCCTGACTTAGTGGAACAACATCACTTCCAGGAACAAGGTCTTTTCAGAGAGCAAGGGGTACAGGTGAGGAAGTTAGAAATGAGGTGGAAGAAAGAAGCAATCCCAGATTAATGTGGTGTGGAGAAGGAGGGTTGGTAGAGGACATTTGTTTAGAAATGGCAGTGAGCTTGTGAATTGGACAGGGGCAAGACATGCAGGTCAGTGTGATGAGTGGTTTGGCCATTGGCAACTTTCTTTTAGTAGAAGGGCAGGAGGAATGAAAATATTTTCATGTTACTTTTAGAATCTGCTGTTTAAACAGAAGAATTCAAAAGATGAAGAGAAAGCATAGGTGAGCATACTGTTGTTGGATCTTTCCCACTGTTGTGTGTATAAATGCAGTTATAAAAGCAAACTTTGATTATATTGCAGGAGACTTTTAATAGCAAAGAGAAATTTAGATGATGCAGCTTTTCCTAGGCATGGAACTCTACACAGTGATATTCTTTATTTAGTAACATTCCTGTTACCCTTGGAGGACCTGTAGTTGCTATTCAAGGTTATTTTTCTCCCTAGAATGTGGTAATTAATGTAATTTTAAAAAAGCTGCTAAGAACAGTTTTAGTATAAGAGCCAGGATGAGAGCGAAACAAGGCTGATAGTGTTTCACTTTGTTTACTTGTTCTTCCTTATTAAATGCTTCTGCACACGGGCTGTAATTTAATTTATCAGCAGTGACATGTACCAGTGGTCTTGCCAGCAAGCAGAGAACAGTATCTTTCTATTTCATTTTTTTCCCTTTGATTTTTCCTGGAGCATACCAAAAATGAAAATCTCATTTATTGGAAGTATTCTGTTAACCGTTATCCTGGTGTTTGGCCACTCCCTTTACAGTTTCTCCTAAGGGCAGTTAATTAATAACAAATTAAGTCAATCTGCCTCGGTCCATTAGGTCATTTCCTCATTATTGTCCATTTATTGTTTTTTCATTAATAGCTGAACTCATTTTACATGACTGACAGCTTGATTCTTAAAAGTTAAACTTGTGAGGTTTGGTTAGGGAGGACCATGGAAGTGCTTGTATTTGTTCAAGTGTTCCTGCAGGTTCTTAAACTGATTTTGTTATTACACAAGTGGCTTCCCCTCTTCAGCACCTTGCACACACACTCACCCCAGAACACACAGCTGCCTGTCACCTCCTCAGGAAACAGGCAGTAAACATCTCTCCTTGACACACAAACAGTGCTGACAGATCTAACTGAAACCATAAGCTATGTGCAGTACAGTAAGAATCCTTCGATGTTGCCTGTCTTCCTCCAAAATAGGGAAGTGATGAGTAAATCTTCCTTACTTCCCCCTGCATTCAAGGAGAGAGAATTACATGGATGTGTGGTTGAAGTAGAGTTTGCAAACTTCTTTGCATGGTTTGTCATCAGAACAAAGGAAGCAACTCAAATGGAACATTTGTTTACCGAGCACTTTTTGTAATGAGTTGTCTCAAGCACTGCCAAGTCACTAGCTCTTCCCTGTGCCTGAATGCCTGAGAATGTATTTGTCATTAACTCCAGGCTGCAGGTCACTTGGGCAGTGTACACAAGGAAGCTTTCATGGTTCTGGACATCCAGGACTACTTGTTTTGCAGTGATACAGAGTGCCCCTTTTTAAAGTCAATTTTATCTGATTTATTTTTTTGGTATGTCATACGGTGAGTTACAGCTTACTGGTAGACATTAATTCTTAGTACCTCTCTGTCCTGAATGTGAAGAGATCTTATTGAAGCCTTACTTAAAGAGGGTTTATACGAAAGATGGAGGGACTTTTTACTGAGGCCTATAGTATCAGGACAAAAGGCAACTATTTTAAAGTAAAAGAGAATAGGTTTAGAGTGGACATAATGCAGAAATTTTGCTATGATGAGGGTGTTGAGGCACCGGCACAGGTTGCCCAGATAATCTGTGGCTGCCCCATCTCTGGAAATATTCAAGGCCAGGCTGCACAGGGCTTTGAGCAACCTGGTTTAGTGGAAGTTTCCCTGCCCATGACACAGGGGTTGAAACTTAAAGGTCACCTCCAACCCAAACCATTCCATGATTCTATGTTGTCCTTGGTTCAGGCCTGAAGGCTCCACTCAGACTGACAGCCTGTTACTTCTCCTCTTCTGCAACTTCCACTTTCCAAATTGCACCAAAACAGCTGAGTCTGAAGTCATACACTGATCATGACCATTTAAATGCTCTAGTTAGAAAAGCTGTAAAATATAATAGTGTTTGTTTTGGTGATTCAGTTATAGTACAGCAAGGAGTATGAAAAATAGGCGAAGAAATTCATATATAAGTTTCAGCATAAAGAGCAGCACAAAATAGATGTAAAATCTGAATTGTCTTGAGCTATGGATTGACATATGTTTTTAACCAAGTTTATATCTTTATTTATACAGGAATTTGCAAAAAAAACCCAAGGTAAAATGTATGAAAGAGTAATTGTTGAGGGCTCGGTGAGATATTTATGGATGAAGGTTTGCTGGGCTTGTCCAGTTTCATGCCCACTGGTTTATATGGATTACTCTCATGTCTCCAGTTATGTTGTGTTATCTTTCCCAGTATTTTATGTGACTGGTACTTAGAAAGAAGTCTGTTGTGTTTTGGAGAAGTATCTAGATAGGATCAGAAAACAATGATTACTTTTACTTTCTTATCCTGACTCTTCAGCTATGCATACTATTGTTGTGGTAGCACAGCTGTAGAAAATCTGGCTTTTGGTTCTGACTAAGTCCTCTACTTGGATCTGTGCTCCTGTGTGCAGAGCACTTGAGAACAGCACCTGAGCAAGGAATGCAATTTATCTGAAAAGACAATTTTGGAAATCAAAAGATGTTTTACAGTTGAAGAGATGAGGTAAGGTAAAAGGCTCATGACCAATCCCCAGCTCTATCATGATGGGATAAATTAATATATTCAATTACCTGAAGAATCTTAATGATGATAATACTAATTTTGACTGGTGTGAGTTAAAACTTTGCCATTGAAGGGTTTGGGTTTTTTTGGATGCAGACCCCTAATTAAGTAGAGTTGAAATGTTCTGCAGGAATGTGTTGAGTCCATTAAAAACTGATGTGCTTTTCTGTCACCTAAGCATGTAGGTGGGCATTGGCAGGCTCCCTTGGCACCTGGGATCTCGGGCCATTCACCAGCTTCCTGGTCTTCTGCCCAAGTGCTTTTAAAGTTTTCCACTCTAGAGAAACTGAAATGTTTCTAGTGTTTCAAGTTTTAACAAAGGTAGAAATGGAAATGTTTAATTTTGTATGGAACAGGAAAGGTAATTCCCAGACAAGTCTGTTCAGAAGTGACAAGGGCTGCTGCAAGGATGTATGCACTCTTTAATGCAGTTGAGATGCTCAGATGTTGAGATAAAGACTAACAAAAGACTATGTATTTTTAAGTGAACTTGGCTTTTAACTGAACAGCCCTTTCTTATTCCCAAAGAGCTACTGTATGGTTTATTTATTCTCATTTTGAGATTGGTATAGAGTAGGTGTTTGACATAAGTGGCAAAGTAGGTTATGATGACATATCTTTTCCTGAGGAAATTCAACCTTGACTTTATGTGAGGAATTTTCCGTGCAAACACTGTGGGATTGTATGTAGGTTTGGTAGGCTGACATTCCGTGGGTGTATAGGAAATTTTTTAAAAGCTCTCATTACTTAGGGTTGTACTGTCCTTTCTTTGATTGTTTTGATATTTCCAGCAGAATTTTGTAAATATTAATTCAGAATTCTATGTCACTAGTACAGGCTTAATGTACCAGAAGCTGGCACAGAGATATTGCTCTTACATTTCTTATGTAGTTGGATCAATTGTCATTTGTGTCCAAAAGAGTCACATAAGGACATCTTAGATAAAGCTCTTGGACTACAGTTGTTTCCTCTCTATCTCTGCACTGTGGCTCTATGACATCTCCCTCAAAAACTGAGGACACTGGATTAGAAAGTATTTTGCATTATGACAGTCTTGTTAGAACTTATATAATTACGGGAAACTGTCTGAGTTAAACCATTAGGAAAAATATGTTGGGATAACTTCAGGAGCTCTCAAAGAGTTTTATTCCACAAGTGTGCTTTGTACTTGTGGCAGTAGCACAGAGTTAGCTGTTTTACACAAATTGATTATTACTAGGTTATTTACTTACTAATCTAGTGAAACATTCCTAAGTCCAAGATCACACAATTCAGAAAACCTCCAAGTCTAGAGACTTGTGGTTCTCGATTGAAAATTGAGTTACTTGCTTGGATCAATAAATCTAAGTTATTTTAAACTAATTAGCATCTGTGCCAAGTTTTAAAGAAGCAACTTATCAATGAAAATTGTGACTTCAGAGCTGCAACCAGATGGTTGTGTTCCTGATACATTTGTAGTTTTGTTTAATAAGGTATTGTAAATTTGAGGAGTTGTCATTTATCAACAAAGACAAGTGTTGTGGGAGAGATTTTAAAGCATTCCATGTTGTCTTTGTTTCTTTTGGTCAATTCATATTGACAAAAGGCTTTGAAATTCCGGTGTGTAATTTCTCAACCCTCCTATAATTTGAACAAGAATTGTGCTTTTTTTTCATGCTAGTTTAATTGCATCCAGGTTTTTGAAGCAGAAGGAGTTGCAGATGTTTAGAAACTCTGATCAGGGGAAATCCCTTGATTAATTTACAAATAGTATTTTTTCATGCTGTTTTTATGAACATTTGTTACTAATTCCCGTTAATTACAGGTGTAGAAAGCACTGTCTGCCAGATGTCAGTGGCTGCTTTGGCACATGAGTCATTTTTTCCTGGTATTTTTAGATTAGTTCAATTATTGCTGATAACAATGAACAAGTTTAAGGTACATTTTCAAGCCAGATAGCAGGAAAAGATTATAAACTACATGAATCCTGGAACTTGCACGAACAAGTTTAAGGTAGATTTTCAAGCCAGATAGCAGGAAAAGAGCATAAACTACATGAATCCTGGAACTTGCAGTGAAAGTACCACTAGTACAGTCCCAATCCTCTCTTGTCCTGGTCAAGGTGGATAGAAGAGGCAAGCGCAGGAGAAGCTGCCAGAGTTAAGCTAAGGATGAAGAAGTGATTTGGTAGAAGAGGCAAGTGCAGGAGAAGCTGCCAGTGTTAAGCTAAGGATGAAGAAGTGATTTGTTAGCAGTGCTGCAGCTAGTTTTTAGTTTAATGTTTTTTTTTTCCTTAAGTTTGGAATTTTTAAGCAGGGCTTGAAAACAGCAAATGGCCAAAACTCATGTAGAAAGTTAGGAAATATAAGTGTAAGATTATGTCTATCAAGCCCGTGTTCCTTTGTCTAGCTGACATGTCAGTATTCACAGAACTCATCAGATCATTGCAGTTGAGCCACTGGTGGAAGGAATTTGCCCTCTACGAGTACTACAGGCCATGAAAATATTTTGCTGTGGTGTTCAGAGGTTTTTCTCAGCACAGGTGTTTCTGCTGTTTCTCCAAAGACAGCCCAGCCAGTCCCTGCTCCTGCCCTCTAGCAGAAGCTGTTCCACTGTATTTTTTTGCTCACTCACACTTCTTATTTTCTTAGTACTTTGTCTAATATTTTCCATCTTTTCTCCCCATCACTTCTGCCTCTGGTCTCTCCTTTTTCTCCTTGGGTTTCCTGCTTCTTTCCAGTTTCACTTTCTTCTCTTCCCTCTTCAGCTGCTCATCTAGTCTCATTTCTTGAATCCCAGTCCACAAATTTATCTGAGTTTTTTCATAGTATTCCATGCGTTTTAGGTACAGGCATTTGCTTTGTCCATGCTGCCGAAAACAGGCTCAAGTGGTTATTAAGATCAGAAGAGAAACGTCTTGTTTTAATTTGCAGTCCCTGTCCTAATATAGACCTCAGGAGCACCTTCCAATAATTGCTGGAAAGCTTCTCGGTCTCTTTGAGCCTCAGATGTGGAACACATCTGTTTAAAAGTTAGCTGAAGAACTTTAACAAGCTTTGACTGCAAGTGTACAAAGTATGTTATCAGCATTTTTTTCAAAATCTTGTGGCCTGACTATATTTGGGTAGATTTCCATAAAAAAGGCAGAAGATGCATTCTTTACAAAAAAAAACAACCCAAACCCACTTTCCTGGCTGACTTCATTTCACAGGCTAAAATAAAACAGGCACTTATATTTTGAAAAAAATGTTATCAGGATATTGGAAGCACGGGGGAAAAAAATAAAACACTTCTCCCCTTTGTTTTCCTTCAGACTCATTCTTGGATGAAATGCTTCAGTCAAAAAAAAAAAAAAGAAAAAGAGACTAAGACAGATACCAGGAGTGGAAAGTTTTAGTCTGAGCAGTTAAAGTTAGACAAACTCCTCAGTAAATGGACAGTGCTACCAGCTACAGCTATACCAAAGCATTGTAAAATAAGACAGATGTATCTGCTAGTTAGTTTAAGGTGCCTTTCTTTTGTGCTTTTAAGTATATGACCTAGGAAGAAGGAAACACTGCAGAAACAGTCTAAGATTATGTTGTATCAGAAACTCATTGTTGATGGAAACGAGAACTCTCAAATCTGAATAAGGCTGCAGTTTCTTAGTCAGCCAGCAGTGTGCTCAGAGGGCCAAGAAGGGCAATGGCATCCTGGCCTGGGTCAGGAACAGTGTGGTCAGCAGGACCAGGGAAGTGATTCTGCCCCTGGACTCGGCGCTGGTGAGGCCACACCTTGAGCACTGTGTGCAGTTCTGGGCCCCTCAGCTCAGGAGGGACATTGAGGGGCTGGAGCAGGTCCAGAGCAGAGCAACGAGGCTGGTGAAGGGACTGGAGCACAAGTGCCATGAGGAGAGGCTGAGGGAGCTGGGGGGGTTCAGCCTGGAGAAGAGGAGGCTCAGGGGAGACCTTATCACCCTCTGCAACTCCCTGACAGGAGGTTGGAGTCAGGTGGGGGTTGGTCTCTTCTCCCAGGCAACCAGCAGCAGGACAAGAGGGCACAGACTCAAGCTCTGCCAGGGGAGGGTTAGGCTGGATATTAGGAAGAGATTTTTTCCAGAGAGAGTGCTCAGGCATTGGAATGTGCTGCCCAGGGAGGTGGTGGATTCACCATCCCTGGAGGTTTTCAAGCTGAGTCTGGATGTGGCACTTAGTGCCATGGGCTAGTAACCACGGTAGGGTTGGACTCAGTTATCTTGGAGGTCTCTTCCCACCTGGTTGATTCTATGATTCTGTGATTCTAAAATGTAATGAAGTACTGCTGGAAACCCTTGAGCAGATGTTTTATCACATTGGCATATTTTTTTACAAAGTATGAGGACTAGATATAGCAACTTTGCTGTAATACTTCACTTAGAGATGCATCAAGCATGAATTTGTCTCAAGGTCTTTCAAAGCTGATATTGGTGGTGACTTTCAGAGAATGTTTTGGAGTGGCTAAGTTTTTTAGTGTAAAGAAAACTGCTACAACTGTCCCTAGTATATAAACCTCTCACTTACTGAGGAATATTATTAAACATGCTCTATTTTGCAGGTGTGTTTGAACAATGTAGGCAGATGAGACACTGAACCTGCAGCAAGGCTGAGAGCTTTTGTGTTAAGGCATTCTTCAGACTTTGAGCCAGGTTGTGTCAAATGGAAATAACTTTTCATTGATTTCCCATTAAATGAGGCAATAGTGTGCAGCTTAAGCACCTTGAGCATTATGTAGTGTTTCTATAAAGAGATATTTGAATGGAGGGATTCTTGTATTTGCTGGAATTTTTTTATGCCGCATATTTATATTGAAAAATGATACCACTGCTGAGGCTAAGAACAGGCATTGTACAAAGAGTTATGATTTCTGATGCAAATGCCAAGCTTTTGATGCTTGCTTGGGATCATGCAAAGAATATTCTATGTCTCGATACTGAAGTACTTCTCCACTCAGGGAACTGGGCACTAAAAGAAATTTGGGACAATAAAATAGTAACTACATTTAAAAAAAACTGCAGCTTTGAAATGGTTTGATAGTCATCTGGCCTTTTTCTTTTGCTGGATCAAAAAAGACCAGAAATAGTCTTCAGTTCACAGGTGTGAATTGACAGAGCTGACTTTCACCCCACAATTGTGTATCACTTTACACCAGATGATCATCTGTTCCAGCATGGTCTATCTTCAGTATTTGTCTTCCATTTTCTAATTGCTAAAGTTCAATGTTGTAGAAACCAATTATTGTTTCTTACATTTTTTTTTGTTGGTTGGTTGGTAGGGTTTGTTGTTTTTTTGAATATTATTTGTAAAATTTTAGCAACACACGGAAATGGATTATTTCCTTGACACTTTTTTGGTAGTACTGAGGAAATGTACTGTTAATTTTCCTACTCTAGCTCCTTGATGAGCCCCTCCTAATATAGTAGTTCCAAATGTTTCCAGTCATGCACATTAGATCAGTGTAGATGCTTTGCGTGGGATGGATGAGTGACTAACATTTTATTTAAAACCCAAGCTGGACTTGAGTCTTTTACAAGTTGTTGGAAATGTGAAATAAAATAACCTATTTCAGTCTAATCAGGTAGATCTGTCAGTGAGAATTTTAAAAAAAAGCCACAAACCTGTAAAGTTAAGCAAAAATACTCCTTTTCCCATCTGTTTGGTTGAGCTTTCTTCCCCATTATTAGACATACTGCATTTTCAGATGTAAAGTGCTATGGAATGGAAAAAAAAAAGGGAAAGCAGTACGAGATGCACTTGCCATATTGTGCATTAATGCCTTATTTGTCTGATAGATTGCAGTTAATAAAGATCAGGTTTGGGTAACACTTCAAAGGCTTTTCTGGTTCCATTCAGAGAGCCTTGGTGCAAGGCTGAAATCATTAATGGAAAAAAGGGTTCTTGAGTTTCAGACTGACATGGCAGTAATTCCCTTACCCATGGCAGTGGGAGCCAGCAGGTACCTCAGGGAAGGCAGGCACCCTGGCATGTAGCTCTGCCATGCATCATCTTCCTTGTCCCAAGCACAAGCTCCCTGCTAGCTGAACAGCATTTCATTTGGGGAGAAATGCAATTATCCTGTGCTGGACATGTCGCAGGTCTTTATCTTCCATGACACGCAGCCCCTTGAAAAGGAGTGAGAGCAAAGAGAATGGCCACAACCCTCTGTTACTTGTACTCTGCAGCACATCAGAACCTCTTTCTGGCTGGTAAAGAAAGTTGGTAGTTTATGATGAGTGTCATTACTAAGCTTAATCTCCATTGCAAGAGACATGTAGGTGTGAATTCATCGCTTGAGGCCGTGCCGAGATTCGGCAGTACAGGTGCTCATTCCTCATAAACTTGTCCAGATCCCACTGCATTCCCAGATGGTAATTCTCATTCCATGTCAAGCCAGACATTTATAGTGCACTGTCTGTGGTTGTGGACTGTAACTAGAGCTGGCTAGCACTATTTTTACTGCTGGGCTGTTCTTCACATGCATTTTAAAGATTTTTGCATATTTTTGTTTTTGAGGAGCATCAGTTCTGGTTTTATTCTGTTTGAATAAAAAATTTGCCGGTGTCTGATAATTTGTGCCACAGATATCTAGACATATTTAATGTATCCTCTTTTTTTAATTGGCAGACACTTGTCTTCATGTTCTTTTGGCATTAAAAAAATTAGAACTATTGAGAGAATGAAAGTCTCCAGCAGTCCAAGTGAATCAGTTGTTGTATTTCAGTGTGTGTTCAGCTAGGTAAAACTGGGTTTCCTTAGTTCAAAGTAACACTGGTAGGGACATGCAAAGTGAAATAACTTGGCAGAAGAGTTAAAATTTGAAGGACTCCACATTGCACTTTCACACATGGACATGGAACTTTTTAGGTTTCAGGAGGAACAAGGCACCAGCAGCTCAGAGTAGAAGTTCACTGCAGACATGGTGGATTGTTTTACAAAGAACTGGGATTTATAGACTGAGCATGTTGCAAGGACATGCTAGTTTCAAGAGTATGCTCTGAAAATGTAAGAACAGTCTTCAGATTACTGTTTCAGAAACAAGGATCTTAATTATTTTACTTTGGAGATGTGTTTATCCTTTGGGATGTCAAAGGATTACTATGTTTATGTAGAACCACTACAGAAACGAAAACTAGAGTAGAACTAGATTACTTGGATTTAATTTAATATGTACTATTGCACACACAGAAAATATTAATTATGAATTATGCCTGAGCTTGGAGAATCAAGAAGGAATATGGGGCTTTGGAAAAAGAGTTTGCCAGTTCCTGTAAGTCATAAGAATGAAACATTGCCAAAAATGTAGTCAATGTTTTAATTGCCTTTAGAGGTGGTTTCAGGACCAAAATGGCCCATTTATGCATTTCCAGAAGTGCATTATCTCAGCACAGCTCTGACACAGCTTTGCTAACTGCAGGCATAGGTCCAGTGTGAGCCCACCTCTATTGGCAGAATGATAATTTTCTGGTGTTTTGCCAACACTTCTTTAATTAACCCAAGTGTCAACAATTTGTTAAGAACCTGTGCTTTTCCAATGTTTCCAAAAGCTAAAATCAAGTAGGGTGGTTTCTTTGTTTTACAGTCTTAGCTGTATTAGCAGCTCATTTTAAGAAAGTTCTAATGGTACATGACAAAGAGAAGTACTGTGTGTTGCTGCCCTTCAGAATACTTTCATACCTGCATATTTCAGAAGAAAGTGAGGCATAAATAAAGCTACTGTTTCAAAAGTACAAAGTTTCTATCAATGACAGGCACTGTGCATTTCAAGAAATTTGGCCTGAGGTCTCAAAACCACAAAGGGATACTTCCAAAATGTTTTACCTTAAACACTGCCTGCCTCATCACCACAGTACTGTGCTGCTGCTGGTAATTTCACCTTCTGAAAGCACAGGAAGAAATGTTCATACAATCATAGAATGATCAAGGCTGGAAGAGACCTCTGAGATCGTCACGTCCAACCATTAATCTGGGACTCCACTGTAACCCCTAAACCATATCTTCCAGCATCAGCTCCAGGTGCCTCTTCAACATTTCCAGGGATGGTGACTCCACCAAATCCCTGGGCAACCCATTGCAATGCCTGAGTTGACTCATTGAAACAGCTGCCTCAAAATGCAGCAGTGGAAGCTCTGAAAGCATCTTACCTTGTGTGAAAATGTCCAGGACTTTGAAAGTTCTTAGCTGAATGCAGACTCAAATTTACAGCATTGATTTGTCCAAGCAGCATATTTAAAGTAGGAGAAACATTCTCTCAAAACATACAAAATCATGGATTCTAGATGCTGTATCTAATTTTGCAGTGCACGCCTGAAAGAGCAATAATTTTTAAAACCTTTCCCAGCAGAGAGTATTTATTTCTAGATAATTTATATCTACCTCTACAAAAAGGAATCTGAGATTTATCTTAGTATATCTTTTGCTGCTTTGGCCTCCATAGACCTGGTTTAAAAAGGAGATTTTATTTCTTTTTTATTTTTCTTTTTTGCAAACATGAAAAGAGGTCATCCTGTTTTCTGTATCAAAGCCTCTATGAAAAACTTTAGGTAGCTCCCCCAATAATCACAAGACAAAGTTTTTGAGGAAAAAAAAGAAACTCTAGGTCTCTCATTAACAAAACACTGAATCAAAATCAACACTTTGTTTACTAAAAAATTGTTTTCAAATCCCTACCAGGCAGCACAAGCCTAATGCCCTCATGTCATTGAGGGGGAACCAAGGGAGAATCACACAGTAAGGTTAAATACTTTAGCAAAGTTCATTCCAAAAGCCTCTGGGAAATTTTGGAAAGAGATCTGGGTTGTTTAAATCCTAGTACTCTGGCTTAGCCACAGGAACATTCTTCATCTGCAAACATGCCAACATGCCTGCTTTTTAGAGCAAATTGCTGCTTGCCTGGCAGAGGGCCAGGCAGGGTGTTGGGACTGGTGGGCAGAGCCAAGGGTGAGCCAAGCCCAGGTGTGACCAGCTGCACACTGCAGCACACAGGGCTGTGGGGACACTGGGCTTTGTCCTGCTCATCTGCAGTGTCTCCCAGCTGTGTGTGTGAGCTGGGAAGCAAGTGATGAACTCTGCGAGGTACAACTGTTAGACATTGTAAATATGAGCTTTATTTGGGGTTGCCATCTTCTCACCACAGATACTTGTTGCTGGCTTTTTTGTTTTATAGCGAAGCTATATCTGACAGAAATTGTGATTAAATAGAAGTGTAAATATAGGTCATACTCTTAGGGAATAAATAAAAAATGAGGATCTAGAGAAACTCCCATACTGAAGTTTCATTTTGGATTGTACAGGGTCATGCTTTTTCCCTTTAGTGATATCAGTGTAAGATATCTGTGTAAAAGATGTCCTAAAAAAGCCATCAAGGCCAAGAGAAAGTGCCTGGTGCCTTTAGCTCTTCTGAGAAAGGCTCAAGGATTTCATTTTCAGGGGGGCTGGGCAGTAGACAGCATAAAACTGTCATTTTGTTCAGCTCTGCATTAGCAGTTTAGGTGGGTTAGTAAATGGTGCATAGATGTTAACTAGTATAATAGAATATCATTAGTATTCTACCTAACTAGTATGTAGAATATAATACAACTCTTAACCCTTGATGATTCATAAGCTGTAGTAATTTTGAGTACTTGTACTTCATAGCTAACTCCTTCATAAAATATTTTAGAAGACATTTGAAGATAAAAGACTATAATCTGTATAAAGAATAAAGCGAAGTGTTTCTGCAGACCAGCCCACACTCTTAAATGCTCAAAATTTTATATTGTAATTAAACCTTAATGAATGAAATGGAGGAAGGGCAACTGAGTTGGGACTTCTAAAGTGACAGGGACGTTACTGAGTTAGCCTTTTCTTCTGGTTTTGGCTTGATCCACACAGTGTCTAGTGTGTTTGTTAGTCCTTTGTCCTGCTTTAAAGCAATGGGGCCTCTGTCCTGTGGGCAACTGCCAGTAAGTTTAAAAACAGAAATTGTAGCTATATGAAAATTATCTTAGAAGGGATGGGTGTCACTATTTCTTGGCAACAGCAATGAATATTTTGATATTTTTATTCATAGATTGCCTGCAGTTGGTATGAGCAGGGTGTACAGGAAATGGTTTATGAGCCAGAAATACTGGTACACAAACCATGAGCTCAAGGGTCAGAAAAGGAAAAACAAGAAACAACTAAACTTCACAATAGGCTGGTAGAAAACGTGTGCCAAGAAAAAGGGTAAAGCGTTCCAAAAAGAAACCCTTCAGGCTGGGCTCTTTGCTGATGCAAACTGATGTTTGTTCTGCTGTAATTTAATGTAGTGACCTTAATTTATGCCAGCTCAGGTTCTGTCCCTTCACCTGTAGGATATATGCAATAATTGTTTTCCATGAAAAGTGTAAGCTTCCTTGCCTGGGTCGGTGGTAGTGGCTGAATTGCTCTTGCTGCACATGGAAGGATCTGTATTTCAGTTGTGGGAATATAGCTTTGCTTTCTGAATTTGGCTCTAGAAAGACTTTTGGTCCCACCCTTTCAATGTGGTGGCTCACAGTTCTTTTTCCAGGGAAGGTTTTTTATTTATTTATTTTTATTAGAGGATTTGTTGAGGAAAACAGTATTTGCATGTACTAGGAGACCTCAGAAGGGTGGGCGAACAAAGCACAGATGGCTGCTTGGCCAGAAACAGTGTTTGTTCTAAAAGATTTGTTGCCATGATTCTAATAGAAGATAGAGTAGTCTATGAACGCCCCTCAGGCATGTCTTTGGTACAGTTTATAGCCCACTTGAAAACTCTTGACTCTGACGTCTCTCTGATCCAGTTACAAACATCTTCTTGCAGAGATGGTGGATACAAAGCAAGAACTCCTCTGGGACCTCTGGTGTGCTGATTTGCCCTGCAAAGACAACCAATCTTACCCACCTTCACTTGCCGTTACAACCAGAGCTCTTCTTACTGATTCTCTTGCTGTTTGCTTCAAAACCACAGTTATTTAGCCATGCTCCTTTCACATAATACCAACACTTTCAGCTTTCCCCTGAAATCTTTCTCCTATAGAAATAATATTCTTTTGTTCTAGTCCAGTTCTTCATGTGAAGAAGCTCTTCATATACTGCTCTTGAATAGTGTTTTTAGTAGTCATTTTTATTACCCAAAGGCTACCCAAAAAAAAAGCATCTGTGCCTCAAACTTGCCCATTTGCTCCAGGCATAGAAATTGTTCTGACTAACCCCCTGCCTCTTCTAGTAGTCTTTCTCCTCTTTGTGTGTGCCCACACACAGAGTATCTTCTGCTCTAACTGCAGTGATGTGAGGATACAGGCAGAACAAAGTAATTAAGTGTTTAACTATTTGACTTCTTTTTTGTTTTGGAATTCAGTTCACATGTGAGCAAGGCTGGTCTGCCAAAGATTTGCATTGCAGGTGACCTTACAAAGGATGTTACTTCCTTCTGTGGAACGTGCCTCAGTGTGTGTGCACACATGTGCTTGTATAAAAGAAGCTCTTTCTGCTCTTAGCTGCAAGAGCTCTGAAGCTAGGACTTGAAGGCATGAGGTAAAAGGTAAACTCATACAATGGCTGCAATAGCAGCATGTAGAAACACAAAAGGAGAAGCAGCAATGTGGTATTGAAGCACAGGATAAGAATAAGTTGGTGTGGGCAGCTTTTCGTAAGTTATGGAAGTGTCTCAACTCTATTGAATCCGAGCCCAAAAAATTAATGATGAAAAATGTGAAGCTGTTGTGGAAAGAAAGGAAATAATTCTAATTTACTGAATTTATCTGGAAGTGTTGTCTTTTTGCAGAGGAAAATGACAGCTCAATAAAACCCTTACTTTGTATCTTTTTAAAACAAATCTAGAACTGTTGCTCCGTTAACTCCACAAATTCATTTTTGTCTGCAGCCACTTTTGATGCTGTTACTTAAGAGCACACTGTTTGTTACCTGTTGTAAAGAGAAGGAGTCTCCTGGTGTTCATATCATTCATCTGGATTAGGATTTTGCAATGCCTTCATTAACCTTCTAAAGTTAATTTATAAGAAGACAATAGTGTTGATTATAATGTGACTGTTGTATTTTTTTATCTTAACAGATGTGTCCTGAAAGCAGCAGAAATATTAGAGAGGTCCAATGTGCATCATACAATAACAAGCCATTTATGGGGCGATTTTATGAGTGGGAACCTTTTGCAGAAGGTAAGAGAAGACAACTTGCTTTTGCATTAATATACAGATTGTGTTTTGGAAAGGCAAATGTGATTTTTACTCAGTGGAAGACATCAGGCTTTGATTGTTTCGAGTCTTGTTAATTTTCCTCTGTTCGGCTGCGACGTTTATTCATGAGCAGACACGGATATGATGGAGGATTCTACCCGGTTCTCGTATTTTTATTCCTCTTCCCTTCATCCTAATAGGTTTAGAAGGAGAAAAGGGTGATAGCTACTGGTAATTTTTTGCTGTTAATAAACTGAGGTCATGTCTATCCTGCAGTATAGATCCTGATACGAAGTTTTGAAGTGAAGGCAGTGAAAAGTGCATCCGTGTAGGGCTGCAGCTGAAAGGCAGCACATGCTGCTGTCATGGAACTGATTCTGCTGGACTGCACCCTGTGACTTCTCTTGCCTCATTTCACAGAGGCAAAATGCCTATTTTGAAGCAGTAAGACCCTTCCAAAGATGTGCTGAGGGTAGCAGTAGAAGTCATCATTCAGGAGGCTCAAGGAGTGTTGCAAATGTGTGAAGTTCCTTTTTGCTGTACCCAGAGCTGGACGTTTCTGTGGGCACTTGGCGTGCTGCCATGCTCTCTGTAGTTTCTTTAGGTGAGCAACTTTGATCCACAGTTGATGTTACCTATTTTTACAGCCCTGCATGAGTAAGTGCAGGTAAAGGTAGGTTCATACCTAACTCCCAGTTGATCTAATAGTGTTTGTTTCTAGTAGTCAGTCCTTGTTTTATCTGTTGTGGTGTATTGAAAACTTGCAGAGTTATACCTCTGTATCTCAAATGATGAACATTCAGTACATGCTATGTCTCTAGTTAAAGTCATATTTGGCTTTGTGAAGTTGCCCTAAAGGAAGTTTCAGAGCTGTACAACTCTGGCACTTTGTACCATGCATATAGGCAGAAAAAAGGGTTTGGTGCCCCAGCAAGCACATGGCTGAAGGCATATTCTGCAGACAGCATGACTTCTCCTACAACATGGCTCCAAGGACTTTGCTGCTATTGACAAGACACAGCCAATGCTGAGCCAGCTCAGCCCACCTCCATCTCCTTGCTTCCTACACAGCAGCTTTGACTCACTCTGTCTTGTGCCAGGAAAGATGAATCAGGGGATCTAAAACATGCTGTGATCATTTCTTTTTCCCTCCCCTGCATAGCACAGCTTGCTCCTAATGTTTATATTGGATCAATAAGAGCAGCTAAACTGTAGTTTACAGCCCTGTCTTGATGGTGAGTTGTGAAATTATTATTATTTTTAAAAAAATACACATATTTTTATTTCTCCCTTGTTCAGATGGGTGCAGCTGCGTTTCTGACCCATTTTATCTGCTGCTGCTCCAACACAAACTTTTGTCTTTATTAAAAAAGTCATATTAAAGGGACTATAAACCATATTAGTTTTGAGCAGTTAATGAAAGAAACCTAGTTTGTGTTGGAGAACCAATAGCATATGATGACTATTTTTTGAGAGAAAGGATCCACTTGTGACAGAGGGAACACATCACAATGACATGACCATAAAGCCTGTAAGGAAGTTTAAATTTACAGAAACAAATGTTTTAATCATTCTGATAATTGAACTCTTTAGTTTGAACTCTAAAGTTCAGCTAAGTCTTATTTTTAATTGTGATGAAATTTCAATAACCTTTTGATTGTTGGATGAAAGAATCTATTGGAAGGAGAAAACCTATTGGTTCATTGAAAAGGGTAACCAGGTGGGGTTCTGACCACAGGAATCTTTCTTAGTGAAGACTGAGGTTTTTGCAAATCAGAGCCTGGTCCACTGAAAGTCAGACATGATTTACCCTTAAAAGATGTTGAGACTTTGCCCTCTTCCCTCATAGTAAAAGAAAAGCAAAGTTTTCATGGAAATGATTGTTTTCTTTTTTTGAATCTTTTTCATTGTGTTATTTTAGAGCAAAATTTTAATGGGAAGTTTTCTAAAATGCAGACTAGACCTAGCATTTCCTCCAAATGATAGTCTTGTTTGCTTTTTCTTGTGTGTCAGCTCTAGTGTCAGTGCTCCCCTTTCAGGTGAAAGCACTTACTGGCAGGGCAGGACACTTATTTACCAGTATCACCCTGAAGGGAAAGGAATCCTGGCTGTTCCCAATGTACGTGTGATTTTACATGTGCAGCTGTGACTTGTGTATGGCTGACTGGACACTGGCTATAAAGGTAATAATAGGAGTGGGGACGTGGCTCAAGGATCATCACAGTGGTGTCTGTACAGATGATTTAGTTCCACTCGGTAGAGTCAAGATGTCTTTGGCTTAAAATACTGTATCAAGCCAGACTAGTTTCTAGGAACAGAGCCATGCTCAGATCTTGAGAGCTGTTTAAATAGCTTGTTGCTGGCAGATAGCTGCTGGAAGCTGAAGGCTGTGCAGAGTGCATGGAGAGGCCCCTGCTCCCTGCAGTCAGCCAGGGCTGGCGCGAGGGCAGAGCCCTTCACCCGCAGGGGCAGCAGCACAGGTGAACTGTGGCAGTGAGGAGCATCTCTGGAAGGCCTCACAGGGTTTGTTCAGTTCCTTCTGACTGCCAGGTCTGGCTTCTTCTTACAACTTATCTTTGTTTTTCTGTTTGATCGCTGTACAGAGCCCATACACCACATTGCTCTTTGGAGCAAGATTTGGGTCAGGCTGAGTTTCAACTGGGATAAAAATTCCTCCAGCTGAAAGCAGCAGTAGCATATGTGAAAAGGCACTAATGTCACTGCTGATTTTTCTGTGGGAGAAAAAATGTGCCCCAGTCTCCCTCAACATCATTGTTGCCAAACGGAACTACTAATGGGCACCATAAGGAGTGATTCAAAACCAGCTTGGGTGGGTGAAAGAGCCTGGCAGG
>NW_008683094.1:38586-44520 GCF_000695815.1 Acanthisitta chloris
GTATCATTGTTGCCAAACCAAACTACTAATGGGCACCATAAGGAGTGATTCAAAACCAGCTTGGGTGGGTGAAAGAGCCTGGCAGGTGCCAGGTACCAGCACCAGCCATGTGGCAGGCTGGGTGGGGAATTTCAGCTGGCTTCTCTTTCCTTGAAATGTATTGGAATCCAAACTTTGCCTGAATGGAAGCACATTTGGTCTGCATGGTTTTCATGCTAGACTTCACAGTACACTTTCTCTACAATGCCTTTCATGTCAGTGCTCCCTCCTGAAGTCTGTGTTATGTCAGAGGAGAACTCACTGTACAGGTAGATCTGTGCATGCTGTAAAATCATTCATCAGTTTAATTTTGTTTTGAAATACCTTCTAGTAACCTGACTTCTAGCTATAGATGTCTGCCAGCTACAGCTGTGGTAAATATGAGCTCTGAAGAATATGAAATTTGTCACTTCCACTGGTGTCTTAGCAAATACTGCGACTTCTATATTTTGTGTCAGGTAAGAGGTGTTTGTGATTTAGACATTTCTGGTATTAGGATGCAAGGCTAATACAGAGCTGCTGTGTTTATTGATTTGTGTTTTTCCTTGCTGGATTTGTAACAGACTTCACTCATTTTGAATGACAAATTAGCTTCTCCAAATGTATCAAAATGTAGTGGCCCAGCTTAAGGTCTTGTTAAATTGCTAAGAAAATTCTTCAGTCTGCTGGCAGTTGATGATGCTGAAGACACTGAGTGAGCTCTGATTTATGTGATTTTAGTAAAAGCTTAATTGATCTTTTACAAATCTTGGACAGGTGCTGAGAAGTGCAAGTAACATTAAACACTTGGAGTACTGAGGAGTCAGAGAGGTGTTCCAGGGAGTGCAGTGAGCAGGACAATGCAGACACTGCCTATGGATCCTTGAGAGTCAGCTCTAGGTACAGAGCAGTGTTGCTGATGTTTCAGGTTTGAGAGGTTGTGCCTCCTTTGCTTGGGCTTTGTGCAGACAATGGTATATGGGCTTGTGAGGAAACCATTTATTCAGTTCTGAAGTCTCATCAATAAGATGTTTTGTGGAGTATTTTTCATTCAGCAGTGGAGCAGCAGAAATCATCTATCAGAAGTAGTGAACCTCAGGACATCCCTTCTGGGAGTGTTTGTGAGGCTGCTAAAAGAGTATCAAAATTCTGACAAAGAACACTTCTCTTGTCAGATTTCTAGATCTTGCTTCCCAGTTTTCTGTTATTACATGTGACTGTATATAGCTGCCAAATATGCACAAATAACTTTGCAGTAAGTTTTGAGGCCAGATATGAATGTGGCCTGTTGGCTGTTGTGTAGTTGCAAATAAATGAATGTTCTGGGCTAAGCCTAAATATATTGTGTTTGTTTTCAGTGGTTTAATGTGGTTGTTTCCTTCTCTTAGAATTGTGAGATCTGTGTATAAACAAAATTATAAATATATTTTGTTTATATGCAAATTATTAGTGCAAGGATCCATTCATCCTGGAGAACCAAAGGCAGTGGAGTCCCAGTTGATTAATGCTTGGCCTCTTCTGACTTGTGACTGCCAGTTCCTTGTGGCTCAGGATATGCTGTGCTGAACTAGATTCTCTTAGCTTTGTGTGCAATACTTTGGCAACCTAATGTTTTCACCCAAAGGCCAAGAGGTCGTCTCACTATTTCATTTATAGTTTCTCAAATAACTCTAGTTAGTGAGCATACAGATGGACATATATACCGTGACCATAGATGTATATATACATATATGCTGTGAATATATACACAGTATCCCTAGAAGTAATCCAGCTGTGCTTGGTTCACCCAGCTGCAAAGTATTATATTCAGTGAGGCAGCTGCTTCAGGTCTTCATTTCTCATTGCAACAGACCATCCTTCTCTGCTTCTTTTTTGCCTCCACCTGTTAGAAATCTTTTTGACTGCTTTTTTCCGTTCTGTGGCTAGTTGTTCTTGAAGCATGTCCTTGAATTGCACGTGCTGAATTTTCTATGACAATTTTTGGTCTGTTTTTCCCGTTTTATGGTGTTTGTGTTTGTTGATTAGCTACGACTCCAATAGTGCACCCTTCCCTAATGATAGCTTTAAGATAAGGCATGCTGAAACATATACCTAAAATTACTGACAAGAGCTTAGACACTATAGGCATACAATTCCTCTTGAATTCTGATGGAATATGAGCTCTGATTTCCTTTACAGTCATAGGAAATTCTATCCAAGGCAGTGAAGTATCCATTTTTCACACATTATTGAACATTTTTTTCATTTTTAGCTGAAATACTTTTGAAATGTTGCTCACTTATGAAACTACAATTTATTCAAATGCAGTAGGACAAGGAGTTCACTTATACTATGTCCCCTTTTTCCCCCCCTTTATTTATTCCTGGTTTGTGAATGGATCACAAGAGAAAGCAGATGGAAGTTTGCAAAGCTTTGTAAGTATGGCAGTGCTGAAGTATCTGAGGCATTTCTTTGACTTCATCTGTAAATCTGCTTCCTGAACATCTGCTGTGTTGAGCTTGACCTGGAAATTGTAAATATCCTGTGTATTACTGAAATATGTAACTACTTCTATAGAAAGCTTTAATAAAAAAATATGCTTAGATATTTATCTACATGGAAACCTACTGCTTCCACATGGCATCTTACCTTTTATAGTTCTTCTTTCTATATAATTTTAGTAATATACATGTTTTGGTTTGCACTGGTAAGAAGCTTGGTGAGCCTGGATTTTACCTGTGATTCTGTGGCTTGTTACAATTTGAATACTAATAATGCTTACATATTTTAACTGTACTATTTTAAGCTAGGACCATACTCTGATGCCTGAAATCAGCCTTTTTCCTGTAACAGATCACATGCAGTACTTATGTTTATATTTCATTGTGCATACCTTAATTTCCTCACTTTTCTACTTGCTGTTTGGAGGAAAAATTGGGTTAAGGGTGGAGAGAGCAAGAAGTTGTGGGTGTTTATAGATGGACACCCGGATGAGCCTCAAGAATTGGAAATAGTTGTTAGTGCCTTTAGGAAAATGGGAAACGACATTCATCAAATGTTACCATTCAGCAGTAAATTCAAGACACTAAAGTGCAATGCAAGGTAAACCTTCTAAACAGAATGTATTTTTAAGGCAGGAAGATGAGAGAAAGGAGATGAGCTGACAAGCCATATCTGTCCTTAGATAAATTTAGCCTAGCTTTGCTGTAAGACAGACACTTTTCTATATCCAGGTGACCACTATTTACTGCTCTATTTTAGACTTTCTGACATGTCTAGTTGTCTTAATTGCAGGCTGGGTAAACATCTCAGGAAGAATTCTGCCCTTGCTTTGAAGCACATTTACTAGTTCTTTTGGTGGGAGCAGAAAGTCTTAACGGATGTTGTGGCTTTCAGGCTCAGATGTAGAAACAAAATTGTCTCCATATTGTGTGGTAATGAAGATTCTTAGGCTAGAACAGAATGTAGAAGGAAGGTGTGATATTTGCAGAGTAGTATAGATCCTTTTAAGTCTACTTTGAAATATTTGTCTGGTTTATCTGTTAGTGACCCTGAAGCAAGATGCAGACACCCAAAATTCAGAAATGATTGTACACCTCCCCCCTCCTCCCCATATTTCGGAATCAAGGGAATACTTTGGTCCACAAAATGCAGCCTACTGGTATTAAGTACTTAGTAGCTTTATCACACCTTTCTCAGTGTGTGACTCAGTTGTCATGCAAAGTCTGTAATAAGCAGGACTACATGAGCCAGTGGGTGTATGACCTCATGTAATGTGTAACAGTCCTTGTCTATGTATGTTCCTGAGATAGCTTCATTGTGTCCAGTGGCTCTGCAGAGCAGTCTGAAACTTGCTGCAAGTGAATAGCTGAGGGCTTTGATTTGGGAAACAGCCTGGGTTGGATAAACATAGAAAAGGCAAAACCTCTGCCATGTACGTATAAGAAATGAAGGTAATGCTGATTCCTCTTCTTTTTAAGCTCTAGCAAGGGTTGTGTGGTGACCTTACCCAGGGGTAGGATTATAATAGTTTTGAATCTCAATTTCATTTTGTAGCATCTAATCCTTTTGTATGTTGGGTTTATCAAGACAAAGAGAGAACAGGGGGACAATTAGATGATACTGTCTATGGACTCCTACTGTCCATGGGAAAAGTCCTCCATAAGCTTCAAAGTTTCACGTCCAAAAATTTGCCTTTGCTGTTGGATTGAAATCTTCACTTCCTTTGGCTTCTTTATAGCAAAACACCAATGTAAAGAGGGAATCCTCTCCTTGTTCCTACACCTCTTTGGGGATACAAAAAATGGGTCTTAGTCCTAAATCTGTTCTGTTTGGTGGTAGAGTCCTTTTGTCACAGAGCCATGCAGGATCAGATGCTCTGAACAGATGTATTTTACAGCTTCACAAGGAAACTATTTTGTATGAGTTTCATGATTGTGGTCCTAGGACTCCTTGTCACGCAGATCTGCACAACCATTCCTTGCAGTATAATGACTAGAATGGGGGAAAACTTAGAATTCACAGTGTTTTGCAGGTGTGCATTTCTTGCACGAGCCTCAGTGATCCTGTCATATCTCCCAGATCCATGAAGTAGTCTGGAGAATAAAAGGGAGCTGCAAGGTCAAGACTGTGTAATCACTTTAACATGTTATACATTAACTTTGGGGAATATTGAATAAACAGGGCAACAATTAAGCAAAGGATTTTCAACACGTGTTTAATTTTTTAGTTGTTAAATGCACGAAATATTTATTTAAAACATTTCTTGTGCGTTTTACAATTTTAAAAATCAAGTATGTGTTCTTTATTTTAAACAGTTCTGTTCAGTGTGGGTTGGCTAACGTAGAAGGCGAAATGGAAAAATGCCTGGTGAATATTTTTTTCATGTTTAAAAAGAAGTGAACAAGTGAAACTTAGAGAGGAAATACATGCAGTGAGTTTGGTAAGGAATGTAGAAAAAGAGCTCCCTACAGAAAAATACATATCAAGCTAGCTTAGATTTTTAAAATTACTATATTTGCCTTAGTTTGTGTGTGGAAATAGGTTTTGTTCATTTGGCTGTGCATTTCAAAACGTTTGAAATAGTCTCATAGTATTTTCCATGTGTTTGATTTCAGAAAAGCTTTCACAGTTATCTCTTCCATCCCAGAGCAGTTGCCCTAATGCAGTGCTGTGTGTGTAGCAGGCTGCTGAGCTCCCAGTCAGGTTGCTGCTGAAGTTAAAGAAAAGCAATATAAATATAACTTTTTATAGGTCCTAATGGTAAAAGAATTGTTCAGGTTAGCGTGAGTTTTTCCCATTCACTTCAGTGGCTTTTGGATGAGGTAATTTAGAAGAAAATTCCACATGTAACTAAAAAAGTGAACAGAACTGAGGTCTGATCATGAAAAACTTTGTTTCAGGCTGATAATATCCAGATTTCTTTTTATTCAGAAAACTGGTATGTACATAATTCCACAGAGGCTCAGCAACTAGAAATTTTCAGTTTCTTTGAAAAGTGATGACTAGTTCAAAGAGTCACCTGCAGCCTCTGCTCTGTTCCAAGGTTCGAGGACCTGTTCCCAAGCCTGGGTATGGTTGTTGGATGAGTGTCAGGGACTCAGAAAACAGTGGCACATAAACATGGGATTCAGACTTTTCTTTTATTCTGTGAAGAAGTCCAAGTACACAAAGAAGGGGCTTAGGACCATCTCAGTGACCAGAGTCCTTTCCTTCTTCACCTCTCCTCAAAATGTCTGTCTTTTATTGTATGTGTTCCTGAGCAATTGCTACTATAAGTAAAACATTTATTCTACTGTTGAACCTTTTGAGTATTAACAGTTGTCCTAAAAGAGTCAAAATAGTATGTGTATTCCTGGTTCAAGAAACCTCCAAACGCTGAAGTAACTCTTGGAGAAATGAGCTGTAAAAGGGGTCCTAGTAAATACAGACTCTTTC
>NW_008683094.1:44540-47740 GCF_000695815.1 Acanthisitta chloris
TAGACTGATTTGAGTATTTTACATTATATTGAAAGAATCACATATTAAGATGCATTTCATTTATGGTTTGCTCATTTTGAGCCTGTTCCAGTCTAAGCTGATGCAAAAGAAAAGATAACAGTAACTTCAGAGGGAGTCAAATGTGAATCTAAACATTTCTCTTCACAGTTTCCGTTTGTGTACTCAGAAATTAGTTAAGCACACCCTCACTGAGTATTTTACATTATATTGAAAGAATCACATATTAAGATGCATTTCATTTATGGTTTGCTCATTTTGAGCCTGTTCCAGTCTAAGCTGATGCAAAAGAAAAGATAACAGTAACTTCAGAGGGAGTCAAATGTGAATCTAAACATTTCTCTTCACAGTTTCCGTTTGTGTACTCAGAAATTAGTTAAGCACACCCTCACTAATAGAACTTGACCTTGTGCTTTATGGAATATTTAGGTGCAAAATCCTGTTTTCTTAGTGTAATTTCTATGGCAAAATGTGGG
Source organism: Acanthisitta chloris (assembly GCF_000695815.1). Lineage (NCBI taxonomy): Eukaryota > Metazoa > Chordata > Aves > Passeriformes > Acanthisittidae > Acanthisitta > Acanthisitta chloris. The sequence continues at coordinate 45,035 of NW_008683094.1, forward strand.
TTTTAGAAATTCACACCTATATATACTGAAAAGGTAGACTGGCAAGTTCTAGTTCCACTAAAATTTGTGGATTTTACCTGAGTAGTTTTCTAAATGTTTTAGCTTTAACTTACTAGATTTGAAACTGAGGTCTGGGTCAGTCTACAGGTGGGGCCAGAAGCTTTGACCATAGTTATCAATAGCAATGTGGTGTGAGTTCACAAGTCCAGAAGTTGCAACTAGCTGAAAAGTTTAGGCAGCCTTCTCAATGACAGAAGCTCTTAGCTTTCAGATCTGGCAAGTCTCCTCCTGCTGTGTTTTACTAGCAGATGGCTTATTGGTGTTTGACATTTATGCATGGTGTAGGGCACTTAAAGCATGAGCAATTTTTTCCCAGACTAGAGGATCCAAGCTCCCTCAGGTAAGGCCATAATTGCAGGCTTAACAGTTTACAGGGGTGCTTGGATTGCTGCTGGAGGGCTGTCCCAGTGGCTGTCTCTGAGCTTCAGTGCTGGTAAAAGTTTGAGCCATGCTGGGGAGTTCCTGCTGCTTGACATAAATACACCCCTGGAAACATCCGAACTGGTAACGTCTGTCCTTTTAAGCTCTGACAGACACAGGGTAAAAATCATTTACTTAAGCCTCTCTCATTCTGACAAAAGCACTTTCGGTGGGATATGAGGGAGAAGACTTTGTTTTCTGTGGTCTAAGATGAAAGGCTGTGCAAGGTTAGTCCTCGTGGCTCAAGCTCAGCGCTGAGACTCGTCAAGCTCAGTCTTAGTCTGAAGTCACTGTGCAGGACTTTAAGTGGGAGGTTGTAAATATAAATGCTACAAAGGGTTCATAGGGATTAAGTGTTAGAGCTTCTTTTTTAATGTGGCATTCCTTTAAGGGCCCTCAGATTGACAATTTCCAACTTCAGCTCCCAGGATTTCAAAAGAGCACAGAGTTTACACTGATGTGACTGTTTGCTAGAAAAATGAGGTTACTCATTATTATAAATGTGGGTGCTTGTGCTGCACATTATTGTTTAAATATTGGCATCCCTGTGTTTCTGGAGTGTTCTATTAGTGTTTTGAATGGAAGTTTTTGGTAGTGCTGAGTGTTATGAAAGGGAATTAAAAAGATTTTGCCAATTTAGCTAGCATAAGTAGTTGGCCTGGCATTTATATATGCTTGATATTCCTTCTTGTTATGATGAATTACTATTTTCAAAGCAAGGAAACTCTTACCCACTGTGAAGGAAAAGCTTATAATATGGATGAACATCAGAAGAAAGAGATTCCCAGTGGTAGTATATAAAATGAAAAGCAGAACTGGCTTCTATTGTGCTCTGTTTCCATTAGACAACTTGGAAGTTTTATAAGCACGGCGCATAATAAATATCTAAGCCACAGTTTGAGGTCTTTACAAAGGACAGACAATTCTTGCTAATATTTTTCTGGATCAGTCCTGACTCTTACACCCAGATCGATACAAATCTCTGGCATTTGTCCACCAAGTCAACTTGTGAATTTGTTAATTTGCTTTCCATATTGCACTGTATAACTCCCAATTTAAATCCAAACACCACAAATTTAAAATTAAGTTTGAAAGAACCAGAGAAACTGTGCATTAAATTTGCTCATATATCTACAAAGAGAGGAGATCTGCTTCTGAATAATTGTGGTCAGAGGCCTAAAAATACTGAGGTGCAACTCACTATGGTTGGTTCTGCTGAAATGGTACAGTGATCCCTCTGGAGAGAGATCACAAAGAGCTAACTGTTTGGACCCATTTCACACTGAGGTGGATATCAAGTATAAAAACAGAAACAGACCTCAAAAACTTGAGTTTGATCTTTTTTCAAATATAATAATACGAGTCTGGTGACATCATCAGATCTGAAAAGTAATGTAGACTTTTACTGTATTTTCTTTTCATTGCTCCAGTATAAATGTAACCCAGTGTATGCAAAATGCATTATAGCAAATCCACAAGCAATTTCCTTCATTGTAACAAATACTGTATCTCATTAGAGCAAAACAAGCCCCCAGTTATGTCTCAGCACATCTGCTTAATAATTTCAAGTTCCTCCAACTATGCTGCCAAAACAGCTAAAAAGTCAACATCTAGTCCATTACTTTGATCAACTGAAGTAGTAAAATTATAAATAATGCCCCAAGTGCAGGTCTGGTGAAAGGCAGAGCAGTGCTGTTGGCCCCGTGCTCAGGGAGCTGGGACTGATAGGGATGTGGCACAAGGGCCCTGGGACTGGTATTCTGGTAGAGGGGAGGGTGGGATGCAGAACTAGATTTCTGACTTGCACAGATTTCCAATCTAACAGTGAGAAAGTTAGTTAATCCTTCTGTGTCCAGATCCTGACTGTAAAAATCAGTTTAAAATGCCCTTTGTATATCTTGTGGGTTTTCTGTAATGCATATGAGGTGCTTTAACATTACTGACAAGAGCTAAGGCAGCCTTAAACAAACAACAGGTCAATGTTTACATGAAATTTGGCATGAGTTGCAATGACACTTACTATTTGTCTGCTCTGTATGTCTTCAGAAACGAGCCATGTTGTGCTGTTGCAGCGTTAACATTTTGACTAGTTGTTTTCATTCCAAGTTTGAACAAAAACTGAAAATGGGAAAACTTTCCAGGAATACAAAACACTTTTAAGTGTCAAATTATCTGTGGGTCAGTATTGTGGAAACTTAAATATATATATATATATATGACTGTAAT